>NC_052315.1:32801256-33101256 GCF_016432855.1 Salvelinus namaycush
TGAGAGGGAGAGAGTGAGATGGATGGGAGAAAATAGGGAATGGGAGAGAATGATAGAGAGAGAGAGACATAGAGACAGAGAGAGATATATACAGTATAATTAAATTAACAAATGCATTTAAACAAGTTATGCCAAGTACAACACCCACACAGACCAATCTCATTCCACCAGCCTGTCAGGGGACTCTGTGATTGTGTGTGTGTGTGTGTGTGTGTGTGTGTGTGTGTGTGTGAGTGTGAGTGTGAGTGTGAGTGTGTGTGTGTGTGTGTGTGTGTGTGTGTGTGTGTGTGTGTGTGTGTGTGTGTGTGTGTGTGTGTGCACGCTTGGCAGAGACGTGGGTGAGTGAGTGAGTGGGTGATATTGCAGCGTTACAACCTCACTGGGCAGAATAGAGAGAAGAGTCTCAGAGGAGCCACTAGACTTGAGATGCTACTGTCCACTGAGAGAGAGCGCTGTAAGGATAGACTTCACTCATCCTAAGTGGTCCAAATTGCAGCCAAGGGCTACTGTTAGGTTGAATGAAGAAGTCTCTGTCTCTCTCTTTCTCTTGCTGGTGATTAGTATTCTGTAAGGGCTCAGAATGAGGGGTGGAGGGGGTTGTTAAACCTAGCCAGGAGAGTGGTGTTATGGGCTTCAAGGGATTGGTAATGGGTACTGAGGCTGCAGAGAGAGACAGTCAGAACATCAACAAGGATTCAGAACTACCAATTCAACTTGAAATAAGACTAACTAAATAAATTCATTCAAAATAATGTTCAATGTGGATGTGTGTGGATTTGTGTGTGACGGATGCGTTAGTAGGTGCTTTGTGTGTGTGCGTGTGCGTGTGCGTGTTGCTACCTGTTCCAGGTGTATGTTCTTGTAGATGACGGTCTGGTTCCACTCTGGGTTCAGACTCCTTTGAACGTACTTGGTCCTCCTCTTGTTCTCACCACTATGATGTCATAACAAAGGAACACATTTAGTCTCAGATGTGGTCTTTGTATGTTAATATGTCCACCTTATTGTAGATTTTGCCAAATGACATTTGATGATAGATATAAAGATGATATGGCAGGATGTCGATAATTGAATATCTGATTCAATATAATTATATCATCATATATTGTACATGATGTCTTGCAAATGTTGGATGAGGGTCAAATGTACACCACCATTCAAAAGTTTGGGGTCACATGGAAATGTCCTTGTTTTTGAAAGAATAGCACATTTCTTGTCCATTAAAATATCATCAAATTGATCTGCAATACAGTGTAGACATTGTTAATGTTGTAAATGACTGTTGTAGCTGGAAATGGCAGATTGTTGATGGAATATCTACAGTGGCGTACAGAGGCCCATAATCAGCAACCATCACTCCTGTGTTTCAATGGCACGCTGTGTTAGCTAATCCAAGTTTATCATTTTAAAAGGCTAATTGATCATTAGAAAACCCTTTTGCAATTATGATAGCACAGCTGAAAATTGTTGTGCTAATTTAAGAAGCAATAAAACTGGCATTCTTTAGACTAGTTGAGTATCTGGAGCATCAGCATTTGTGGGTTCGATTACAGGCTCAAAATGGCCAGAAACAAATAACTTTCTTCTGAAACTCGTCAGTCTATTATTGCTCTGAGAAATGAAAGCTATTCCATGCGAGAAATTTCTAAGAAACTGAAGAACGGTGTGTACTACTCCCTTCACAGAACAAAAAAAGAGGAGTGGGAGGCCCTGGTGCACAACTGAGCAAGAGGACAAGTACATTAGAGTGTCTAGTTTGAGAACCAGACTCCTCACAAGTCCTCAACTGGCAGCTTCATTAAAAAGTACCCGCAAAACACCAGTCTCAACGTCAACAGTGAAGAGGCGACTCCGGGATGCTGGCCTTCTAGGCAAAGTTCCTCTGTCCAGTGTCTGTGTTCTTTTTCCCATCTTAATCTTTTATTTTTATTGGCCAGTCTGAGATATGGATTTTCTTTACGACTCTGTCTAGAAGGCCAGGATCCCGGAGTCGCCTCTTCACTGTTGACGTTGTGACTGGTGTTTTGCGGGTACTATTTAATGAACCTGCCAGTTGAGGACTTGTGAGGAGTCCGTTTCTCAAACTAGACACTCTAATGTATTCCATTAAAAAATCTGCCGTTTCCAGCTACAATTGTCATTTACAGCATTAACAATGTCTACACTGTATTTCTGATCAATTTTGATACTATGTTAATGGACAAAAAATTAGCTTTCCTTTCAAAAACAAGGACATTTCTAAGTGACCCCAAACTTTTGAACGGTAGTGTATAGACACCTGGCTAGACAGGATAACAACATGAAACAAGAATAAAGTCAAAGAAATAGTGATGTATGTATGTTTGTCTGGTTGAATCAATATTTGACTGTAAGGCACAGCTCCACTCCTGTAGCAGAGAGCATAAAGGTGAGGTGAAAAACACGTCTGACTCATGAAATGATTTCACATTTCAACTTTGATTTCAACCCAGCAATGTTCTTGGCTACATCTGCACAATCAGATAATCACATTGCACATTGACGCAGGGGGAAAAAACAGACTGAAAGCAGAGAGGCAGATAATTAGAGAGCCAGAGAAGGCAAGAATGAGAGAAAAAGAGGGAGGGAAGGAAAGTAGGAGACAGAGGGGCAGAGAAACAGAGACAGAATGCAAAGAAGGAGAGGCAGAGAAGGAGAAGAGCGGAGAAGGAGAGAATGAAGAAAGCAGCGAAGGATATCAGCAGAGAAAGATAGCAGCAGAGAAGGAAGAGAGCAGCGAAGGATAGCAGCAGAGAAGGAAGAGAGCAGAGGATAGCAGCAGAGAAGGAAGAGAGCAGAGGATAGCAGCAGAGAAGGAGGAGAGCAGCGAAGGATAGCAGGAAGAGAGGAAGAGAGCAGAGAAGGATAGAAGCAGAGAAGGAAGAGAGCGGCGAAGGATAGCAGGAAGAGAGGAAGAGAGGAAGAGAGCAGAGAAGGATAGAAGCAGAGAAGGAAATAAGGAAAAGAGCAGAGAAAAAGAGAAGCAGAGAAGGAAAATATTAGAGAAGGATAGAAGCAGAGAACAGAATTAGAGAAGAAGAGAAGGAGAGAAGAAGAGAAGAACAGAATCAGAGAAGGATAGCAGCAGAGAAGGAGAGAAGGAAAAGAGCAGAGAAAAAGAGAAGCAGAGAAGTAAAATATTAGGGAAGGATAGAAGCAGATAAGAACCGAATCAAAGAAGAAGATAGCAGCGAAGGAGAGAAGGAGAGAAGCAGAGATGGAGAGAAGAAGAGAAGGAGAGAAGCAGAGAAGCACTACACTACCTTGCGTTCTGGACTACCATGACTTGTCTGAGAGTCCAGGGGAGGGAGAGGAGGGTAGAGACAACAGACAACAAACAACAAGAACAGCAAAAAGAAAGAAATCGTCAGAGAAACAGAGACATAAAGGGAAGGAGATAAAGAACGACAACATAGAAACATAAAGACATGGTTTATTTACTACTGTCTACTGTTTAAACACATATCAAGCAGTCCCTATATACTGAGCTAAAGAGGTGTGTGTGTGTGTCTGTGCTGGCAGTTTCTATCTAAATCGGGTACAGTCTCTGAATCTTTGATCCAATCCGAAATCAGGGTAGAGTTCTGGCACCGTACTGTAAAATCCCATGAACATGGCTGATAGAGCCATTAGTAGAACGCAGATAGTGTTATAGGTCAGATAAAGACTATCGATCTCTCTGCGTTTTCACAGGAAGAGAGGGATGGAGACAATGATGGGGCAAGGAAGGAAAGAGGGATACGCTAAGCTGATGCTGATAAACTGATAATCGCTGTCCCGTGGGAGGGTTGAACCTTACTACACTATCACATCAGAGCACTCAGAAAGAGAACACTGCAGCCGATCTAGAGACCACACATACACATACACACACACACACGCACACGCACACACACACACACACACACACACACACACACACACACACACACACACACACACACACACACACACACACACACACACACACACACACAATATCAGCATTCTAGAGAATATCTTAGAGTAAATATAGAATGCTTTGATACACTGACCAAATAGTGTTTCATATGAAGTTGTAGTATCTGTCCATGAGTACGTTTACATGCACCAGGTTCGAATCAAGGCTGTATCACATCCGGCCGTGATTGGGAGTCCCATAGGGCGGCGCACAATTGGCCCAGCATCGTCCGGGTTTGGCCGGGGTAGGCCCTCATTGTAAATAAGAATTTGTTCTTAACTGACTTTCCGAGTTAAATAAAGGTTAATAATTTGATATTAAATTGATTAGGGAAAGGGGGAGACCTAGTCAGTTGTACAACTGAATGCATTCAACTGAAATGTGTCTTCCGCATTTAACCCAACCCCTCTGAATAAGAGAGGTGCGGGGGGCTGCCTTAATCGACATCCACAGCGCCCAGGGAACAGTGTGTTAACTGCCTTGCTCAGGGGCAGAAAAACTTATATTTAACTTGTCAGCTCAGGGATTTGATCCAGCAACCTTTGCGGTTACTGGCCCAATGCTCTAACCACTAGGCTATGGCAGTAGTCAGATCATGCAATAGTCATGTAAACACCTTACTCTGCTTATCTTAATCGGCGTAAGGTCAAAATCTAAGTAAACATACACCGATTAAAACACCTGGTTTTCGGAGCAATCTTGTGAATTATTAGGATATGTAAACACCTTAATCGGCGTTCCAGTGGTGTATTTGTTCTGCACGTGTGTTAAAGAGCCTCCCTCTTTAGCGTGAGTGAAGTGAATTTGAATCAACTGAATGTATGTGTCTTAGAAGTAGTTTTCACAAACAGACTTCATATATCCCAACTCAGAATCAAATATGCTTCCCAAAAATAACTTGGTCACTGTGGTTGAACATTTATTTTGATTGGCGATTTTCAGCGGTTATCAGAGAGCCATCAGCTAGCCTGATGTAAACAGGGTTATTAGGGAAATCCTTCTTCTTGCAAAGCATGCAAACATTTGAATCAAAGTATTATATTAATCTGACTAGCCACAATAACCAGACATGTACACGCAATATGCCAACTGAGGCCAGTTAGAAGCTATGGAGATAGCCCCCAGTTGGATGTGTCACTATCATGTTTTATGAACTCCTAGGCTTCTACTTACAATCAATCTTTCGCAGAGAGCTCACAGTAAATCTAACAGATGAATAAAGGCACACCATAATAACAGTCAATACTCATTAGAGTACAGAGAGAGAGAGAGAGAGAGAGAGAGAGAGAGAGAGAGAGAGAGAGAGAGAGAGAGAGAGAGAGAGAGAGAGAGAGAGAGAGAGAGAGAGAGAGAGAGAGAGAGAGAGAGAGAGAGAGAGAGAGAGAGAGAAAAGCAGTCCAGAAGCAGTAGCAAGCATTGTGAAAGTATCTCACCCTCTCCCTGGTAGGAGGTAGACCTTGACAAAGGGGTCAGAGTATCTGTTGGGGTCTCTCTGAGCCAGGTTCCTGGCCTGGAGCACATGCACTATCAGGTTCCCCAGGTTCCTGTCATAGCTGATTTGGAGCTGGAGGAGACCGAGCGGACAGAGAGAGACATGCAGTATGTTCAACTAGGTTCTACAGGCATGTAGACCAGTGTTTCTCAACACTGGACAACCTGATTCTGACTAATCATCAAACTCTTGACAGGTGGATCAATCAAGTGGAGGAATTGAGGAATATAAGGCACACTCCACAGACTCCAGACTGGGGGGAGTCAGTAGCAAACAGAGTAGATGTGAGACTGGGGTTTGCCAAGGGGGTACCAAGAACCGGTCAAATTGTACCACAAATAGCATTGCAAATTGGCTTAAATTTAGATGCATTGTATTGAATAACTGTTTATTTGTAACTGCCCTAATTTATTTAAATAAATCTATTTGAATATTAACATTGGGAAAATATTCACGTTAGATACAAGTTTAGTGGTAACCCCCTACAAGGAATATATATCTTTTTTAAAGCTGATTTAGGTCTACTCTATTTCTACACAATTTAAAAGCTCTAAAAGTATATTTGGAGAACATCAAAAAAAGAAGCAAAATTGACTTCAGCCGTTCTCACCTTGGCTGCTGGAGCTTCATTTCACCTTAGTCAAGACAAACACATCCCATACAGCAATTACACCTCGATCAGACCGACAGCGTCACCAGAAGTACATCCATTTCCAATGGAAAGCTGCGTTAGCCTTGCAGCATTACATTGCAGAGGCAGTTGCAGTGCGTTCTGTGTGAATGTTGAATGTTGAACTTTTGTTGCACACATATCCACTAAAATGTTGGATTACATAATGAAAAAAGTTTGACTGCAGAATTTATTACGCTGTATTGATGCTATGAGGCTGTCGGCCTGATAGCTGGTACACACTAGCTAAACACCGAGATTAAAAATTCTAGTTGAGTTTCCTGTCAACTCAACCAGCAGTTCCATAGCCACCTTCCTGCTCTGCTTTCCACATATCAATTGAGAGAGATTGCACTATTCAGTGTTCCCTCACTGTAGCTATGCTCTCCATAATCCTAAAGCCAGCCAGCCAATCACAGCCTTTGCGCCCACTCCAAGGTATCCGCATGGTCTTAAAGCCAGCCAAAATGATTTGCCTGAACAAAAGCATTGTCTTATCTCTCCAATCTGAGCCATATTGACAGCTCTCTGATCCAATAGGTGACAGTGAGAATAGGGGGGCACTAAGGGTGGCCAATCATATTTGAGGTGTGGCTGGTGCCACCACATGCCCCCCCTCTGGTGCCGCCCCTGTGCAGGCCTACCTGTATTTCTCCTGTTATTGGGTGAGGCTGAGGCTTTAGCACCTGCACATCCGCTGCCGACTGAAAAACAAACACAAGCATCAATTATACACTCTGTTTATACCGATACCAGTCTCACTGATACATGTTCACACACCCTACATTAACACACACACACACACACACACACACACACACACACACACACACACACACACACACACACACACACACACACACACACACACACACACACACACACACACACACACACACACACACACACACTAGCCTCTGGTCTGCCTGAAAAGTTCAGTTACTGTGTCCATCATACTATGGTTTTAATTAGCAGTAGGTTGCCTAGAGCCCCTGTGTAGGATAGTTATGGTCAGATGACATATCAAGGACCTGTCCTTGTCCTGGAGATGCTGAGTAGCGCTTTCTGAATGGACTCTATAAGACCCAGGCGAAAACTTACTAGAAGAGGATTAACAAACCGGAAAAATCATTCTGTACAGTCAGAGAAGGTTAATTCAGTTAATTGAGATGCAGTATATTACATAATCTACCTACCATAGAAAGTAGTTAATACAATGTGTATTTACACACTCACACTCACACCCATGCATGCATCTCTCTCTCTCTCTCTATCTCCCTATGTCACACCCTGATCTGTTTCACCTGCCCTTGTGATTGTCTCTACCCCCCACTAGGTGTCGCCCATCTTCCCCATTATCCCCTGTGTATTTATACCTGTGTTCTCTGTTTGTCCGTTGCCAGTTTGTCGAGTCAACCAGCGTTTTTGTTCTCAGCTCCTGCTTTTCCCAGTCTCTCTTTTCTTACCCTCCTGGTTTTGACCCTTGCCTGTCCTGACACTGAGCCCGCCTGCCTGACCACTCTGCCTACCCCTGAGCCTTCCTGCTGACCGGTACCGTTGCCCCACCTCTCTGGTTTACTGACCCCTGCCTGCCTTGACCTGTCTATTTCCTGCCACTGTTGGATTATTAAACCATTGTTAATTCGACATGTATGGGTCTTAGCATGATTCCTGATACCCTACACACATATACCATGCATGTTTCTCTATAATTAGCTAGTCATGTTTCTGTGATCCACAATGCAGCCACAGCAGTTGATCTTGACCTCTACCACACAAACGCACGTACACATGCACAGCATTTGTGAATTATTAATTATGAACTCACCAGCCATATGGCTGTAATAACATACTCTACAGGGAGCTACGGGCTCTCAATATCATAATGTACTACTATGAAGGCAGTACCTTGGCGCTGTGGCGTTGTTTCTTGTTGATGGCTGGGGAGGCAGGCTGACCAGGGCTGGGGACGGCACTAGAGCTGGCCGATGCATTGCCTGAGTGTAACAGAGCTGAGCGGTCAAGGGCAGAGAGGACCCCTACTCCTCCTGGCCCCCCCACCCCCATTTCTACCCCCATCCCAGGGGCCTGCTGTTGGGAAACCTTCTGCAGCTCTGCAGCCAGCTGCTTTGGGTCCACTCCTGGAGAACACTGCCTGTCACCTACACACACATAGACGCACACACAGTAACATTCACAATGAAGCATTGTAAAGTTACATAAACATTATGATACATTATAACAACAAAGTGCAAAAGTCATGATGAAGCATTATAACAATGTAGCGGTGTACCAGGTTTCAGCTGGTCATGGTCCTCCAAGGCCTGGGGGCGCTCAGGGTCAGACAGCATGTTCAGGTCACTGAGAGAGACAGACAGGAAGGTCAAATGTTGTTCTCATCTAAATTAAGTGGGGGTAAGAGGAGAGAGGGATGAGAAAGGATAGAGAGCAATGAGGAGTAAGATATTTGACTCACAGTCTCACACAGAGCTCAGTCTCTGCAGACGGCTGACCCATAATGCACTGCACCTCCTCGTAAGTCTTCCCCATCAGAGGAACCCCGTTCAACTCCAACACCTGCATTCCTACAGAGAGAGACAGAGAGCGAGAGAGCACTTTTCACGGCAGTAAGATAACGTAACAACACTTAACCCTTCATAATATCACGCTTATCTCTGTTTGGTTTATGTATGTTTATGACACATGATTCAAACTGCTATGGCACCACAGATCGATTCTCGATCCTGCAGTCAGGGTCTTGAGACAAGCTCAGACTACAGACACCTTGGTCTCAATGCATCTCAGAACACAAAACACAACCCAAACAAGTTTAGCTCAGGGAGAAATGTCTTACTCCTTCTCAAGAGTAGGCTCTACGTCTTTTAAAAACACCACTGCCTTTCATTTCATTGACTAGAACAGTGGTTCCCAACGTTTTTTGTTTACTGTACCGACTACTGAATTTGGCTCAGCCCGGAGTACCTAATAAGTAGCCCCATAGTGCATTTTTACCAGTAAATGTATGGTCTCATGGGTCTTCTTAAGTACCCCCTGTGGATAGGCCAAGTACCCCCAGGGGGCCCTAGTACCCCTGGTTGGGAACCACTAGACTAGAGTATATCTTTTTCAGGTTCTGGTTCACACAGCAGACAAGACTCAGAGAGCATGACAGAGTATATAGCAGTAAGAGCTGTATGATGGATATTGAAAGGGAGAAAGTGCACAGTAAACTCAAACCCATGCCAGCATCGGTGCTGTGGCTGCACTTACACAAATGAAACCTCGTCTTCAGATAAGACTTTTGCTTACGAAGTAACTCGCCAGCTGCTGTGACAACAAAAGATGTTATTAACATATCTCTCTCTCTCTGTATGTTAGAGAGTCAAGGCCACAGCAACATTTAGGATACGCTCTCTCTCTCTCTCTCCGTCTCTCATTCCCCACTCCTCATCTCTCCCTCTCTTTCTCTATTTATCTCTGTCTCTCTCTATCTCTCCTCTCCGTCTCTCATTCCCCACTCCTCATCTCTCCCTCTCTTTCTCTATTTATCTCTGTCTCTCTCTATCTCTCCTCTCTCTCTCATCACCCCCCCTCTCTCATTCTCTCTCTCTTTGCACCTGAGGGTACAAGTGTTCAGTTCCATGGTCTCTTTCAACTAAAGTCTAAACACAGAATTTGCATGAAGGTAATTGAGTCCTCTGAAGAGAGTCAGACAAACGCACACCATAAGACCACAACAACACAATGGTCCTATGACTGCTTCCTAGGAGGGTTACTGTGTAATAGGGTGGCTGGTTGCCTAGTGGTTAGAGCGTTGGGCCATCAACCGAAAGGTTGCTGCTTCGAATACTCGAGCCGACAAGGTGAAAATCTGTGCCCTTGAGCAAGACATTTAACCCTCATTTGCTCCAGGGGTGCCGGACTACAAGGCTGACCCTGTAAAACAACACATTTCACTGCACCTATCTGGTGTATGTGACAATAAAACATATATATATACAGTACCAGTCAAAAGTTTGGACACACCTACTCATTCCAGTTTTTTTTTTTTTTTTTTTACTATAAAATAGTGAAGACATCAACATTATGAAAAAACACATATAGGATAATGTAGTAAGCAAATCAAAATATATTTTATATTTGAGATTCTTCAAAGTAGCCACCCTTTGCCTTGATGACAGCTTCAAATCAAATCAAATCAAAGTGTATTTGTCACGTGCGCCGAATACAACAGGTGTAGACGTTACAGTGAAATGTTTACTTACAGGCTCTAACCAATAGTGCAAAAAGGTATTAGGTGAACAATAGGTAAGTAAAGAAATAAAAACAACAGTAAAAAGACAGTGAAAAACAGTAGCGAGGCTATATACAGTAGCGAGGCTATAAAAATAGCGAGGCTACATACAGACACCGGTTAGTCAAGCTGATTGAGGTAATATGTACATGTAGATATGGTTAAAGTGACTAAAAGAGTGGTTGGTGGGTGGTGGGTGGTGGGACACAATGCAGATAGCCCGGTTAGCCAATGTGCTGGAGCACTGGTTGGTCGGGCCAATTGAGGTAGTATGTACATGAATGTATAGTTAAAGTGACTATGCATATATGATGAACAGAGAGTAGCAGCAGCGTAAAAGACAGGTTGGGGGGGCACACAATGCAAATAGTCCGGGTAGCCATTTGATTACCTGTTCAGGAGTCTTATGGCTTGGGGTAAAAACTGTTGAGAAGCCTTTTTGTCCTAGACTTGGCACTCTGGTACCACTTGCCATGCGGTAATAGAGAGAACAGTCTATGACTGGGGTGGCTGGGGTCTTTGACAATTTTTAGGGCCTTCCTCTGACACCGCCTGGTGTAGAGGTCCTGGATGGCAGGCAGCTTAGCCCCAGTGATGTACTAGGCCGTACGCACTACCCTCTGTAGTGCCTTGTGGTCGGATGCCGAGCAATTGGTACCAGGCATTGATGCAACCAGTCAGGATGCTCTCGATGTTGCAGCTGTAGAACATTTTGAGGATCTCAGGACCCATGCCAAATTTTTTTAGTTTCCTGAGGTGGAATAGGCTTTGTCGTGTCCTCTTCACGACTGTCTTGGTGTGTTTGGACCATTGTAGTTTGTTGGTGATGTGGACACCAAAGAACTTGAAGCTCTCAACCTAGTCCACTACAGCCCCGTCGATGAGAATAGGGACGTGCTCGGTCCTCCTTTTCCTGTAGTCCACAATCATCTCCTTAGTCTTGGTTACTTTGAGGGATAGGTTGTTATTCTGGCACCACCCGGCCAGGTCTCTGACCTCCTCCCTATAGGCTGTCTTGTCGTTGTCGGTGATCAGGCCTACCACTGTTGTGCCGTCTGCAAACTTAATGATGGTGTTGGAGTCGTCCCTGGCCACGCAGTCATGGGTGAACAGGGAGTACAGGAGGGGATTGAGCACGCACCCCTGGGGGGGCTCCAGTGTTGAGGATCAGCGTGGCAGATGTGTTGCTACCTACCCTCACCACCTGGGGGGGGGCACGTCAGGAAGTCCAGGATCCAGTTGCAGAGGGAGGTGTTTAGTCCCAGGATCCTTAGCTTAGTGATGAGCTTTGAGGGTACTATGGGTTTGAATGCTGAGCTGTAGTCAATGAATAGCATTCTCACATAAGTGTTCCTTTTGTCCAGGTGGGAAAGGGCAGTATGGAGTGCAATAGAGATTGCATCACCTGTGGATCTGTTTGGGCGGTATGCAAATTGGAGTGGGTCTATGGTTTTTGGGATAATGGTGTTGATGTGAGCCATTACCAGCCTTTCAAAGCACTTCATGGCTACGGACGTGAGTGCTACGGGTCTGTAGTCATTTAGGAAGGTTGCCTTTGTGTTCTTGGGCACAGGTACTATGGTGGTCTGCTTGAAAATTTGTTGGTATTACAGACTCAATCAGGGACATGTTGAAAATATCAGTGAAGACACCTGCCAGTTGGTCAGCACATGCCCGGAGCACACATCCTGGTAATCCGTCTGGCCCCGCAGCCTTGTGTATGTTGACATGTTTAACCTGATGAGGATAGAGGGCGCTATTTACACTTTGGGGGAAAAACGTGCCCAATTTAAACGGCCTCGTACTCTATTCTTGCTCGTACAATATGCATATTATTATTACTATTGGATAGAAAACACTCTCTAGTTTCTAAAACCGTTTGAATTTTGTCTGTGAGTAAAACAGAACTCATTTGGCAGCATACTTTCTGACCAGGAAGTGGAAAGTCTGAAAATTATGCTCTGTTCAAGGGCCTGCCTATAAATGGGCATGACACGTATGAGTATACATGCACGTCATACACCTTCCCCTAGATGTCAAGAGGATGTGAGAGAAAAAATGAAGTGTTTATCTTGGTCTGAGGTGGAATATATCCTCTTGGCACGACGAGTCATCCATTTCCTGTTTTCTGGAGAGCGCGCAGATGGACCTGGAATTGCCTTTTGAAAAGCTGTCGTTATAGGCGACTACTATCTCCGGCTTTGATTTTATTTGATACATGTCACAATATCATCGTAAAGTATGTTTTTTCAATATAGTTTTATTAGATTTTTGAAATTTATTCGGGACGTTAGGCGTGTTGCGTTGTGTGCCTTTTTTCAGAAGGAGAGCTTCGCGCCACTTGGCCAGTGTGCTTGCTAATTCAAGAGGGAAAAACGATGTTCTAAATCCAAACAACGACTGTTCTGGACAAAGGACCCCTTGTCCAACATTCTGATGGAAGATCACCAAAAGTAAGAAACATTTTATGATGCTATTTCATATATCTGTCGAACTGTATACTAGTAGTTTTGCGCCCCGGTTTTGGCCACTCTCTCGCTATAACATAAGCCTTATGTCGTAATAAAGATATTTTTAGAATTCTAACACTGCGATTGCATTAAGAACTAATGGATCTATCATTTCCTATACAACATGTATTTTTTTGTAATGTTTATGAATAGCTATTTGGTCAGAATAGGTGAGAGTCTAATAGAAATATCCGCACATTCTGGGAAAAGGAAGCTACGTTAGCATAATGGATAACCACTGATTTCAGCTCTAAATATGCACATTTTCGAACAAAACATAAGTGTATGTATAACCTGATGTTATAGGACTGTCATCTGAGGAAGGTTTATGAAGGTTAGTGAAAATTGATATCTTTTGCTGGTTTATTCGCTAACGCTAACGTGCCTATTGCTATCGCTAACGTGCCTTGATGAATGAATGCGGTTGTGTGGTAGGCTATTGTAGTAAGCTAATATAATGCTATATTGTGTTTTCGCTGTAAAACACTTAAAAAATCTGAAATATTGGCTGGATTCACAAGATGCTTGTCTTTTATTTGCTGTACACGATGCATTTTTCAGAAATGTTTTATGATGAGTATTTAGGTATTCCACGTTGGTCTCTATAATTACTCTGGCTGCTTCGGTGCTATTTTTGACGGTAGCTGTGATGGTAGCTGCAATGTAAAACTGATTTATACCTCAAATATGCACATTTTTCGAACAAAACATAGATTTATTGTGTAACATGTTATAAGACTGTCATCTGATGAAGTTGTTTCTTGGTTAGTTTGGTTGGTTCTTGGTTAGTTAGGTTGGCTTTGTGCATGCTACCTGTGCTGTGAAAAATGTCTGTCCTTCTTTGTATTTGGTGGTGAGCTAACATAAATATACGTGCTGTTTTCGCTGTAAAACATTAAAAAAATCGGACATGTTGACTGGATTCACAAGATGTGTATCTTTCATTTGCTGTATTGGACCTGTTAATGTGTGAAAGTTAAATATTTCAAAAAAATATTTTTTGAATTTCGCGCTCTGCCTTTTCAGTGGAATGTGGGAGGAGTTCCGCTAGCGGAACGCCTCGGCCAGACAAGGTCTTACTCACGTCGGCTACGGAGAGCGTGATCACACAGCCGTCCGGAACAGCTGATGCTCTCATGCGTGTTATAGTCCCGCACCTTGAAAGCGGCAGCTGTACCCATTAGCTCAGTGCGAATGTTGCCTGTAATCCATGGCTTCTGGTTGGGGTATGTACGTACAGTCACTGTGGGAACGACGTCCTCGATGCACTTATTGATAAAGCCAGTAACTGATGTGGTGTACTCCTCAGTGCCATCGGAAGAATCCCGGAACATGTTCCAGTCTGTGTTAGCAAAACAGTCTTAAAACCTGGTACGGCTAGACGTTCCGCTAGCGGAACCCCTCGACAACATCCGGTGAAATGGCAGAGCGCCAAATTCAAATTAAATTACAATAAATATTAAACTTTCATGAAATCACACAAGCAATACACCAAATTAAAGCTACACTTGTTGTTAATCCAGCCAATGTGTCAGATTTCAAAAAGGCTTTACGGCGAAAGCAAACCATGCTATTATCTGAGGATAGCACCCCATCAAACAAACACAGACAATCATATTTCAACCCGCCAGGCGCGACACGAAACTCAGAAATAAAGATATAATTCATGCCTTACCTTTGACGAGCTTTTTATGTTGGCACTCCAATATGTCCCATAAACATCACAAATGCTCCTTTTGTTCGATTTATTCCGTCGTTATATATCCAAAATGTCCATTTATTTGGCGTGTTTGATCCAGAAAAGCACCGGTTCCAACTCGCGCAACATGACTACAAAATATCTCATAAATTACCTGTAATCTTTGTCCAAACATTTCAAACAACTTTCCAAATACAACTTTAGGTATTTTTTTACATAAAGAATTGATAAAATTTAAGACGGGATAAACTGTGTTCAATACCGGAGGAAAACAAAGTGGAGCGTGCTTTCAGGTCACACGCCTCTAACAAACAGTACACTTCACTCGACCCTCGTTCTGAACAGGGCTACTTCTTCATTACACAAAAAAAAAACATCAACCAATTTCTAAAGACTGTTGACATCCAGTGGAAGTGATAGGAACTGCAAGCAAGTGCCTTAGAAGTCCAGATCCCCATAGAAAACCCATTGAAAAGAGTGACCCCCCCAAAAAAAAAAAATCCTGAATGGTTTGTCCTCTGGGTTTTGCCTGCCAAATACGTTTTGTTAAACTCACAGACATCATTCAAACAGTTTTAGAAACTTCAGAGTGTTTTCTATCCAAATCTACTAATAATATGCATATCCTAGCTTCTGGGCCTGAGTAGCAGGCAGTTTACTTTGGGCACGCTTTTCATCTGGACGTGAAAATTCTGCCCCCTAGCCCGAAGAGGTTTTAACAGACTCTTGGCATTCTATCAACCAGCTTCATGAGGAATGGTTTTCCAACAGTCCTGAAGGAGTTCCCACATATGCTGAGCACTTGTTGGCTGCTTTTCCTTCACTCTGTGGTCCAACTCATCCCAAACCATCTCAATTGGGTTGAGGTCAGGTGATTGTGGAGGCCAGGTTATCTGATGTAGCATTCCATCACTCTCCTTCTTGGTCAAATAGCCCTTGCACAGCCTGGAGGTGTATTTTGGGTCATTGTCCTGTTGAAAAACAAATAATAGTCCCACTAAGCGCAAACCAGATGGGATGGCATATCGCTGTGGTAGCCATGCTGGTTAAGTGTGACTTCAATTCTAAATAAATCCTGACAGTGTCACCAGCAAAACAACCCCACACCAATACACCTCCTCCTCCATACATGCGGAGATCATCCGTTCACCTACTCTGTGTCTCACAAAGATGGCGGTTGGAACCGAAAATCTAAAATTTGGACTCATCAGACCAAAGGACAGTTTTCCACGGGACTAATGTCCATTGCTCGTGTTTCTTGTCCCAAGCAAGTCTCTTCTTATTTGTATTTGTATCCTTTAGTAGTGGTTTCTTTGCAGCAACTCAACCATGAATTCGGCCTGATTCACGCAGTCTCCTCTGAACAGTTGATGCTGAGATGTGTCTGTTACTTAAAATCTGTGAAGCATTTCTTTGGGCTGCAAGAACTTATCCTCTGCAGCAGAGGTAACTCTGGGTCTTCCTTTCCTGTGGCGGCCCTCATGAAAGACAGTTTCATCATAGCGCTTGATGGTTTTTGCGACTGCACTTGAAGAAACGTTCAAAGTTCTTGAAATGTTCCGCATTGACTGACCTTCATCTCTTAAAGTAATGATGGACCGTCATTTCTCTTTGCCTATTTGAGCTGCTCTTGCCATAATATGGACATGGTCTTTTACCAAATAGGGCTGTCTTCTGTATACGGCACCTACCTTGTCACAACACAACTGATTGGCTCAAACGTATTAAGAAGGAAAGACACACAAATTCCACAAATTAACTTTTAACAAGACACACCTGTTAATTGAAATGCATTCCACCTCATGAAGCTGGTTGAGAGAATGCCAAGAGTGTGCAAAGCTGTCATGAATTCAAAGGGTGGCTACTTTGAAGAATCTAAAATCTAAAATATATTTTGATTTGTTTAACACTTTTTTGGTTACTACATGATTCCATATGTGTTATTTCATAATTTTGATGTCTTCACTATTATTCTACAATGTAGAAAATAGTAAAAATAAAGAAAATAAAGAATGAGTAGGTGTGTCCAAACTTTTGACTGGTACTGTATATGTTAGAGAAACACAAACACCTAAACATTCTGTCAAAATTACAATACACTGAGATACTTACTCTAGCTACATAATCATTTCCACAATCTGTATAAAGCTTAATATAATTTTAAACTGCAGGGGATTTTAGGGAGATGGCATATGCCGAGAGAGAAAGTGTATGTGTGTATTTGTCCTTCAAACTCCTCTCTCAGAAAAGTCAAGGCTGTCCCATGTCGCAAGTGTCACCGCCAGGGTGTGACGTCACAGCGTCTGAACTGAGTAGGACAGCAAG
This sequence comes from Salvelinus namaycush, assembly GCF_016432855.1. Taxonomy (NCBI): domain Eukaryota; kingdom Metazoa; phylum Chordata; class Actinopteri; order Salmoniformes; family Salmonidae; genus Salvelinus; species Salvelinus namaycush. The sequence goes on from NC_052315.1 coordinate 32,818,205, forward strand.
AGGGAGTAGATGAACACTATCTCATCCCCAGAAACATCCCTAACTGCAGAGTGGATTACGCTATAGAACTATAAAGAACCAGGCTTTCCTTCTGGTTTAACCCAAGAGGGCTGGATGCAGAGACACGTCCCACATGTGACAGTAAATCCCTGAAATATAGCAGTAGGAGTAAGCTAATGTCCTACACATTGTTCAGGATGTCTGGTAATTACAGTGGTGTGTTCTGAAGTCTCTTCCACTTTGTTATATTCTGCCTGTAGCCTGTACTAATCTATGTGCTTCAGAAAGGAGGGTTTTACAGTAATATGATGAACGGAAGCAGAAAAAGGGGGAGGGTGCTAAATACTGTGTGTGTGTGTGTGTGTGTGTGTTTCAGTGTGTGTATGCGTGTGTGTGTGTACAGGACTCTGAACAGCTTCTACCCCCAAGTCATTAGAATGCTAAATAGTTAGTTAAATAGTTAACCAAATAGCTTCCTGGACTATCTGTATTGACCCTTTTTTGACTCATCACATACGCTGCTGCTTCTGTTGATTATCATTCACTTTATTCCTAGTTATATGTACATAGTGTAGCTACCTCAATTACCTCGTACCCATGCACATCGACTCGGTACTGGTACCCCGTGTATATAGCCAAGTTATCGTTACTAATTGTGTATTTTTATTATTACGTGTTTTACTTTTCTATTATTTTTGTATTTTCTTTCTCTCTACATTGTTGGGAAGGGCCCGTAAGTAAGCATTTCACTGTTAGTCTACACTTGTTGTTTACGAAGCATGTGACAAATGCAATTTGATTTGGTGTGTGTGTCAGTGTTTGTGTGAACATGTATGTTTGTCAGAGAGAGAAAGAGAGACAGAGAGAGAGAGAGAGACAGAAACAGAGATAGATTGAGAGAGAGGGAGACAGAGAGAGAAACAGAGATAGATTGAGAGAGAGGGAGACAGAGAGAGAAAGGGAGAGAGATAAAGGGAGAGAGTGTGAATGACTGTGTGTGTGCTAAATACAGCATAATGGCTAGTCTTTGTGGCATTGCAAAGGGGCAGAGTGCAAAGAGACAGAACTTTTTTTCTGATGTCTCAGAGAATGAGACATGACAGACACACACGCAAACACAAACATACTGTACACACACAAACACCCTCTCATCTCTCTATGGTGCTCAGAGAGCTTGGCAAAGACATTCACAGTGAGCTGACAGTGGCCTGAAATGATTAATATAATAATAGATTTCTGCTTAAACCAGTAGCTAATCTGCTCTGAGCTGAAATCTGACATTGAGAAGTCTATCTCGTCCAGAACACGTGTGAAATAATCAATATACCTCATCCAGCTTAACTCAGACAAATTGAAATGCATACAACATGCGCTTATGAGTTATGATATTGCTGTATAAGAACGTTAATCATTGTTTTTTTCCCAAATGTCACTTTCATTTTCTTTCCGCACGGATTAAAATCCCACTATAATGACGATCCCATCGGCTATAGCCCACAGTATTTTCTCAACCTTAAATCAGACTGTGTCCCTGTATGAACAGAGATGACTAATCTCTTGTTCTCTCCTCCTTCTCTTGCTCCATTTATACCTTACACAAGTACATGTGCACAAACACTTACCTTCCACCACTTTCCCTGTCTGTTCGGCCACTCCTCCGGGTGTAACCTTGGCGATGTAGGCTCCTATCTCACCATGACAACCAGGAATCTCCTTTCCTCCCACCACACGGATCCCCAGGCCATTCCCTGCAGGGAACACACATATGTGCACAACCGTTCAAAGGTTTGGGGTCACTTAGAAATGTCCTTGTTTTTGAAAGAAAAGCACATTTTTTGTCCATTGAAATAACATCAAATTGATCAGAAATACAGTGTAAACATTGTTAACGGTGTAAATTAATATTGTAGCTGGAAACAGCAGATATTTAATGGAATATCTACATAGGTGTACAGAGGCCCATTATCAGCAACCATCACTCCTGTGTTCCAATGACACGTTGTGATAGCTAATCCAAGTTTATCATATTAAAAGGCTAATTGATCATCAAAAAACACTTTTGCAATTATGTTAGCACAACTGAAAACTGTTGAGAATGTTTACTGTGTTCTGCTCTACCTGAGACACTGGTGTCCTTGGGGTCCCTCTGTAGTTTGAGCCGGGTGTGAGGGAACACATAGGGAATCAGCTTAATCTGGAGGAGGCACACAGTGCATGGAGTATTTGTATTTTTTTTGCCAAGGCAGCAGCTACTCTTCCTGGGATCCAAACACATTAAGGCACTTACATTACATGTGAAGCAAAAGATAAAACAGTACATCATATAACATTATTACACCGCTACACATCCACAATACAAAATTTATAATACCACCATTCAACAATATTACAATGTACGTGTGTGTAGAGTGCGTATGCTAGTGCTTGTGTGCGTATGTGTGTCTGTACCTGTGTGTTTGTCTCTTCACAGCCCCTGTTGTTCCATAAGGTGTATTTTTACTAGTTTTTTAAATCGGATTCTACTTGATTCAGTTACCTGATGTGGAATAGAGTTCCATGTAGTCATGGCTCTATGTAGTACTTTGCACCTCCCATAGTCTGTTCTGGACTTGGAGATTATGAAGAGATCTCTGGTGGCATGTCTTGTGAGTTTAAACAAACAGCTCAGTACATTCAGTTTATCAACACTTCTTACAAAAACAAGTAGTGATGAAGTCAATCTCTCCTCCACTTTGAGCCAGGAGAGATTGACATGCATATTATTGACATGCATACCCCGAGTACTTTTAAGGGCCAGCTAGAGCTGTGCTCTATTTGGCACCTGACCACATTACTGAACAGTAGGTGCGACAAAACTAGGCCCCGTAGGACCTGCTTGTTAAGAAGGGAGAGCAGCGCTTTATTATGGGCAGACTTCTCCCCATCTTAGCTACTGTTATATCAGTATGTTTTGACCAAGACAGTTCACAATCCAGGGTTACTCCAAGCAGTTTAATCACCTCAACTTATTATTCAATAGTTGTGGTTTAGGGTTTAGTGGATGATTCGTCCCAAATATAATGCTTTTAGTTTTTTTTATATTTTGGACTAACTTATTCCTTGCCATCCATTCTGAAACTAACTGCAACTCTTTGTTAAGTGTTGCAGTAATTTCAGTCGCTGTAGTAGCTGACGTGTATAGCATTGAGACACACATGGACACACTGGCTTTACTCAAAGCCAGTGTATGTCGTTAGTAAACATTGAAAAAAGTAAGGGGCCTAAACAGCTGCCCTGGGAAATTCCTGATTCTACCTGGATTATGTTGGAGGGGCTTCCATTAAAGAACCCCATATGTGTTCTGTTAGACAGGTAACTCTTAATCCACAATATAGCAGGGGGTGTAAAGCCATAACACATACATTTTTCCAACAGCAGAAAATGAACAAGAATGTCAAAAGCCACACTAAAGTCTAACAAAACAGCCCTCACAATATTTTTAGCATCATTTTCTCTCAGCCAATCATCAGTCATTTGTGTAAGTGCTGTGGTTGTTGAATGTCCTTCCCTATAAGTGTGCTGAAAGTCTGTTGTCAATTCGTTTACTGTAAAATAACATTGTATCTGGTCGTACACAATTCTTTTCAAAAAGTTTACTAAGGTTTGGTAACAGGCTGATTGGTCGGCTATTTGTGACCCGTTTCAGGAAACTAGGCGTATGTCGCAAGTCACGACTTCACAGGAGAGGCATTTGAACGTTTATTTTATTTTTAATAACATTTTTGGCAGAAATGCCTTCTGGAACATTTGAACTTTCATGTGCCTTAATAACAAACTTGTATGCCATCTGTAAATATGAAATAAATAGTTAAATTACGAGCCTAGTTGGTTTAACCACAGAAAAAGACAGGAACCTTTCCGCTAGCCATGATTGACTGAAATAATGAATGGGCTGGACATGCTGAGAGATGAGTTCGGATTGGTCTGCCCTGTAGCATCTTCTGTCTATAAAATGAGCTGCTCGTTATGTGTAGATAATCCTTTCTACTGCAGTTTTTTCAAAATATATAATGTTAGCCATGGAGAACTGCAAATGTGTTGCTACTGCTCTCTACCAGAGTGACTTGACACGAGGTTATCGAGGTCATTCTTCTTATCTAAACTTGAGAGGTGAATTGATGTTATGCAAAGTTGTAATGTCTTCTCAATTTCGTAGTTTTTTCCTGTTTTACAGGTTCGATGCTCTGGAGTCTGGTGTTGTTGTCACCAAGGAGCGTTAGTACTCAGTCGGGACCAGGTTTCAGCTGCTGCACAAAGCTAACATCTATCCTCCCATAGATGGTCTGCCTGCACCAGCAGCACCTGGACTGGACACAGCTAGACAAACTTATCTTTTTGAAAAGAACAGGGAGTTTTGCGAGGAAGAGGCTATGGACATCACATGCCCTGCACCAAAGTCAAGGGCAGAACAGAAACAGGCTCCCGGAATATAGATTCCCTTGTTCATGTGTGGTTCGGACGGACCAGTTAATCACTGGGGGCGAGATCCCAGCCATCAGCACTATCTGCAGTGCCTCTAGTCACATATCCTGCTGCTCAGCCACTTTACCCCTGATTGATGGCATATACCTACCTCATCTTTCACTGATATCCTTATTGATATTGTTCTTGAACATAATGTATATTATTTTGTTCTTTCGCTACTGTCATTGACACTTGTTCTTTTTTTCTTTATATTTATTTTACTATCTATTTTTGATATTGCTACTATGCAAGTAACCACTTCGCTGTACCGTTTACACCTTCTGTAGAGTCCCATACACTTGGTAAGATGTGGCTGGGGGTTATAGCATTTCTTTCACATGACCCATCAATTTAGACAAGTGTGTCTGGGTAAGCGTCATCGAATATTTATAAAATATTTTTATTTGGACACTTTCTGTTTACCTGGAATTTTTACTTATTGTTGGCTACAACTTTTACCACTTTTTGTCTAAATCTTTACTACACTACTCACTGTTTAGCACATGACCTCACATGTGAATCCTTAAAGAGATGGGTGGGGCTGGCTTAAAAGGGTGTGAACAATTCTGAATGGGTGTAGACAAAGAAAAGCTCTCCAGTAGGTGTACCAAAACATTCAAGGGCCATTTTCTCAAAAGTTTATAAACTGTCAAAGCAGAAGTACTTTCGCACTGTTCCTCAAATGCAGTGTATGATATACCATTGTGTAGCTCTGTATCTCTGCTTTTAACCAATGTAAAAAACACAATTTCAAATGTTGATACATAAGACCGAATCAAGGCGGTCATCACATTTGAGCCAGTAAAGGGGGCTTTACTATTCTTGGGTATCGGAATTACTTTTGCTTCCCTCCTGGCCAGAGGGCATACCCTTTCAGTAGGCTTAAATTGATGATATGGCAAATAGGAGTGGCAATATTGTCCGCTATTATCCTCAGTAATTTTCCATCTAGGTTGTCAGACCCTGATGGCTTGTCATTGTTGATAGACAACAATAATGTTTTCACCTCCTCCACACTCACATTACAGAATTCAAAAGTACAATGCCTTTCTTTCATAATTTGGTCAGATATACTTTGATGTGTAGTGTCAGCGTTTGTTGCTGGCATGTCATGCCTACGTGTACTAATCTTGCCAATGAAAACATCATTAAAGTAGTTGGCAATATCAGTGGGTTTTGTGATGAATCAGAGCCATCTGATTCAATGAATAATTTTTCCCCAAAATTTCATTTAAGGTGCTCCAAAGCTTATTACTGGCATTCTTTGAATGATTTATTTTTGTTTCATAGTATTGTTTATTTTTATTTTTATTTAGTTTATTCACATGATTTCTCAATTTGCAGTACATATGCCAATCGGTTGTGCTGCCAGACGTATTTGCCATACCTTTTGTCTCATCCCTCTCAACCATAACATTTTTCAATTTCTCATCAATCCAAGGCGATTCAACAGTTTTAACAGTCATTTTCTTAATATTAATGGGTGCGTGGTTATTAGTAACTGGAATAAGCAATTTCATAAATGTGTCAAGTGCAGCGTCTGGTTGCTCCTCATTACAAATCACAGACCAGCAAATATTCTTTACATCATCAACATAAAAATCCCTATACAACTTATTGTATGACCTCTTCTACACTATATTAGTCCCAGCCTTTGGAACTTTGGTTTTCCTAGATATGGCTACTATATTGTGATCGCTACATCCTATGGATTTGGATACTGCTTTAAAGCACATTTTTGCAACATTAGTCAAATCAATACATGTCGATGATTTCATTCCTGTGCTGTTTGTAACTAACCTGGTAGATTGACTGATAACCTGAACCAGGTTGCAGGCACTGGTTACAGTTTGAGTACAACTCTGCTAAAGACAACATGAACAAAACAGGCACTATCAATGTATATTTAATGAGGGGGAAGATGGATATAGCAGTTTATTTATTAAATATAGTTCACTAATTTAGACTTATCCTATCCAGCTCCTCTCACCTGTCTCCTGTCCAGAGGCTGTCCATTTTCCTGATGTTGTCTCTCTGCAGGCTTATCAAACCAGTCAGTGTCCTCCCTCCTCAGGTGGTACGCTACACAGGGACAAAGACGGGGCAGGGGGACACAGGGGTGGAGGGGACAGAGACACAGACAGAGAGGGGATACTCAATTGTCAAACACAATATTAGCAGGATGGATGCCCAACTCCAAATCAACCACTAGCCTCCAGCCACGGACCATATATGCACTTAATGTAGATCTAAAGGTATTTGCAATATTTTAATAACTCCAAATCACTCTCTGGTAGGCTTGGCGGAGTCTACGTGATGTGGATGATCAGATCTACGCAAGTGTCTTGGGGTGGGAGCTAGATGGCAATGTGAAATTGGGTTTAAGTTGCACCCCCTTACAATACTTTACAAACACATCCTTTGCTCCATGTTTACTGCTCGTAAGTGATCAGTGATCAGAGCTGTCTGGAGAGGTGAAGGCAGCATGGTAGATAACCAGCTACTGTCCCATCCCCAGTACTATCAGATCAGTGAACATTTAAGAGACTGGATGGGGATGGATATATTTGAACTAGGTATGTCATGTGCACATTGGCATGCAGAGGTCCCCGGTGTGTGTGTGCGTGTGTGTGTGTTTGTATGTGTGTGTGTGTGTTCGTGTGTGTGTGTATATGTGTGTGCAGATTAACAGGTCATGCATAGAGAGAGTGAAACATCTCCACAGTGGGTCAGGGACACAGTAAACAGACTTTAGGTGGAAGTGGAGGAGTGTCTTCCACAGTCACAGTACAGTTCCCTTTGCCCTGAGACAGTGAGGTAGTACATGGTGTTATTAGAGTGATCCAACAGCATGATCAGAGTTACATCTATAATTGTGTGAGAGACCCTCAATACTTACCTAGTATTCAGACATACCACTGTTGTGGTAACACATGTATGTAATGCAAATGTGAGCCGTATCTGAGCGACCTTGCAATAGTGCATGAACATGAATTCCAGAAATGGCATTGATATACACTATATATACAAAAGTATATGGACACCCCTTCAAATTAGTGGATTTGGCTGTTTCGAGCACACAGCCATGCAATCGCCATAGACAAACATTGGCAGTAGAATGGCCTTACTGAAGAGCTCAGTGGCTTTCAATGTGGCACCGTCATAGAATGCCACCTTTCTAACAAGTCAGTTCGTAAAATTTCTCCTCTGCTAAAGCTGCCCCAGTCAACTGTAAGTGCTGATATTGTTAAGTGGAAACGTCTAGGAGCAACAACGGCTCAGCCGCGAAGTCATAGTCCACTCAAGCTCACAGAATGAGTGCTGAAGCGCGTAGCGCGTAAAACTTGTCTGTCTGCGGTTGCAACACACACTACCAAGTTCCAAACTGCCATTGGAAGCAACGTCAGCACAAGAACTGTTCTTCGGGAGCTTCATGAAATGGGTTTCCATGGCTGAGCAGCCGCACACAAGCCTAAGATCACCATGCGCAATGCCAAGCATCTCCTCGAGTGGTGTAAACCTCACTGTTGTTGGACTCTGGAGCATTGGAAACGCGTTCTCTGGAATGATGAATCATATTTCACCATCTGGCATTCCGATAGACACATCTGGGTTTAGCAGATGCCAGGAGTACGCTACCTGCCCCAATGCATAGTGCCAACTGTAAAGTTTGGTGGAGAAGGAATAATGGTCTGGGGCTGTTTTTCATTGTTCGGGCTAGGCCCCTTAGTTCCAACGAAGATAAATCTTAACGCTACAGCATACAATCATATTCCAGACAATTCTGTGAACTTTGTGGCAACAGTTTGGGGAAGACCCTTTCCTGTTTCAGCATGACAATGCACCCGTGCACAAAACGAGGTCCATACATAAATGGTTTGTCGAGATCGGTGTGGAAGAACTTGACTGGTCTGCACAGAGCCCTGACCTCAACCCCATTGAACAGTTTTGGGATGAATTGGAATGCCGAGTGCAAGCCAGGCCTAATCGCCTAATTGCTATTTTGTTTGTTTGTTCTCATTGTTTGTAACACATTTTTCATGATGTTGCTGTTACCGTCTCTTTTGACCGAAAAGAGCTTCTGGACATCAAAACAACGATTACTCACCTCGAACTGGACAAAGATTTTTTATTTAATGAGTCTGACGAGAAGAATATACTGCTTTGTCGAGACAAGGCCCAAATACCGTCATCCGCATGAAGAAAATATGGAGAAAAAGGGGAAGGAGAGCGGGGTGCCTTAAAATAATTAGTCGAGTAGGTAAACCACCACAACCCTCAGTATTATTGGCCAATGTGCAATCATTGGAAAACAAATTAGACGATCTACGATTAAGACTATCCTGCCAACGGGACATTAAAAACTGTAATACCTTATGTTTCACCGAGATGTGGCTAAATGGCGACACAGATAATATTGTGCTGGCTGGCTTCTCCGTGCATCGGCAGGACAGAGGAGATATGTCTGGTAAGACGAGGGGCGGGGGGGTGTGTCTATTTGTCAATAATTGCTGGTGCGTGATGTCTAATATTAAAGAAGCCTTGAGGTATTGCTCACCTGAGGTAGAATACCTTATGATAAGCTGTAGACCACACTATCTACCAAGAGAGTTCTCATCTATATTATTCGCAGCCGTCTATTTACCACCACAAACCGATGCTGGCACCCAGACCGCACTCAACGAGCTGTAAGAGGCCATAAGCAAACAAGAAAATGCTCAGCCAGAAGCAGAGCTCCTAGTGGCTGGGGACTTTAATGCAGGCAAACTTAAATCCATTTTACCTCATTTCTACCAGCATGTCACATGTGCAACCAGAGGAGAAAAAAAACTCTAGACCACCTTTACTCCACACACAGAGACGTATACAAAGCTCACCCTCGCCCTCCATTGAACAAATCTGACCATAATTCTATCCTCCTGATTCCTGCTTACAAGCAAAAACTAAAGCAGGAAGTACCAGTGACTCGCTCAATACGGAAGTGTTCAGATGACAAGGATGCTACGCTGCAGGACTATTTTGCTAGCACAGACTGGAATATGTCCAATGGCATTGAGGAGTATACCACCTCAGTCACTGGCTTCATCAATAAGTGCATCGACGACGTCGACCCCACAGTGACCGTACGTACATATCCCAACCAGAACCCATGTATTACAGGCAACATCCGCACCGAGCTAAAGGCTAGAGCTGCCGCTTTCCATCAGCGGGACACTAATCCAAACGCTTATAAGAAATCCCGCTATGACTTCAGACGAACCGTCAAACAAGCAAAGCATCAATACAGGACTAAGGTTGAATTCTACTACGCTCGTCGGATGTGGCAGGGCTTGAAAACGATTATGGACTACAAAGGGAAACCCAGCCGTAAGCTGCCCAGTGACGCGAGCCTATCAGATGAGCTAAATGCCTTTTATGCTAGCTTCGAGGCAAGCAACACTGAAGCATGCATGAGAGCACCAGCTGTTCCGGACGACTGTGTGATCACGCTCTCCATAGCCGATGTGAGCAAGGCCTTTAAACAGGTCAACATTCACAAAGCCGCGGGGCCAGATGGATTACCAGGACCTGTACTCAAACGGACGAACTGGCAAGCGTTTTCACTGACATTTTCAACCTCTCCCTGACCAAGTCTGTAACACCTACAGGTTTCAAACAGACCACCATAGTCCCTGTGCCCAAGAAAGGCGGGCCGCCCCCAGGTAGTAAGGGTAGGCAACAACACATCTGCCACACTGATCCTCAACACTGGGGCCCCTCAGGGGTGCGTGCTTAGTCCCCTCCTGTACTCCCTGTTCACCCCACGACTGCGTGGCCAAGCACGACTCCAACACCATCATTAAGTTTGCTGACGACATAACAGTGGTAGGCCTGATCACCGTCATTGATGAGACAGCCTATAGGGAGGTCAGAGACCTGGCAGTGTGGTGCCAGGACAACAACCTCTCCCTCAATGTGAGCAAGACAAATGAGCTGATCTTAGATTATAGGAAAAGGAGGGTCGAACAGGCCCCCATTAACATCGACGGGGCCGAAGTGGAGCGGTTTGAGAGTTTCATGTTCCTTGGTGTCCACTTCACCAACGAACTATCATGGTCCAAACACACCAAGACAGTTGTGAAGAGGGCATGACAACACCTTTTTCCTCTCAGCAGACTGAAAAGATTTGTCATGGGTCCCCAGATCCTCAGAACGTTCAACATCTGCACCACCGAGAGCATCCTGACAGGATACATCACCACCTGGTAGGGCAACTGCTCGGCATCTGACGGTAAGGCGCTACAGAGGGTAGTGCGTACGGCCCAGTAAATCACTGGGGCCAAGCTTCCTGACATCCAGGACCTATATACTAGGTGCTGTCAGAGGAAGTGTCACGCCCTGATCTTAGAGAGCCTTTTTATGTCTCTATTTGGTTTCGTCAGGGTGTGATTTGGGGTGGGGATTCTATGTTTTTCTTTTCTATGATTTTGTATTTCTATGTTTTGGCCAGGTATGGTTCTCAATCAGGGACAGCTGTCTATCGTTGTCTCTGAATGGGAACCATACTTAGGTAGCCCTTTCCCTCCTTTCAGTGTGGGAAGTTAACTTTGTTTGTGGCACATACCCTTAAGCTTCACGGTTGTTTTGTGTTGTTTATTGTTTTTTTTGGCGTCATTTCTAATAAAAAGGAATATGTACGCTCACCAGGCTGCGCTTTGGTCCAGTTTTTTTAACGGCAGTGACAGGAAGGCCCAAAACATGTCAAAGACTCCAGTCACCCAAGTCATAGATTGTTCTCTCTGCTACCGCACGACAAGCGGTACAGGAGCGCCAAGTCTAGGACCAAAAGGCTCCTTAACAGCTTCTACCCCAATCCATTAGACTGCTGAACAATTAATCAAATGGCCTCCCAGACTATTTACATTGACCCCCCCCCCCACCCCCTTTGTTTTTACACTCCTGCCACTCCCTGTTTATTATCTATGCATAGTCACTTTACAAATTACCTCGACTAGCCTGTACACCCGCATATTGACTCGGTACCGGTACCCCCTGTATATAGTCTTGCTATTGTTATGTAATTATTTTAAATGTTTTACTTTTGTTCATTTAGTAAATATTTTCTTAACTCTATTTCTTGAACTGCATTGTTGGTTAAGGGCTTGTCAGGAAGCATTTCACTGTAAGGTCTACACATGTTCTATTCGGCGCATGTGACAAATACAATTTGATTTGATTTGACCAGTGCACGACCTCACTAATGCTTTTGTGGCTGAATGGAAGCAAGTCCTCGCAGCAATGTTCCAACATCTAGCGCTTCTACACCTGCATTGCTTGCTGTTTGGGGTTTTAGGCTGGGTTTCTGTACAGCACTTTGAGATATCAGCTGATGTAAGAAGGGCTATATAAATACATTTGATTTGATTTGATTTAGTGGAAAGCCTTCCCAGAAGAGTGGAGGCTGTTATAGCCGGAAAGGGGGGACCAAGTCCACATTAATGCCCATGATTTTGGATTAGATTGTCAACGAGTAGGTGTCCACATACTTTTGATTAGGTAGTGTATGTACAGAACCATTTAAATGTGGCTCATTCCAGATATGGATTGCTTAACCACTACAGTATATGATACATTTACAGTACATTGCCATCGACATATGGGTCATTCCATGATGAGTTTGATATGTGTAAAGTACCATCCAAATATGGGTCATTCCAGAAATGGGTTTGATATGTTTGTGTGTATGATACCATCTACATCTGGTCATTGAGCACCATGGGGCGTGGGGTGTTGTGGGGTGGAGGCAGACATTGTCTAAGCTACATGGGGTTGGGATGTGGTCTGGATTAGACCGTTCACACTGCAGCTCTCACCTTCTATGTTCCAGTTGGGGCCTCCGGCTGGGGTGTAAAGTTATATGTTTTAGAAACGGCTACAACACAACGTCAATGAATCTAAGACTTATTCAGTGGGCTATGTCTCCATCCACTTACACTGTATATCACATGCACTGGACTAAATCTAAGTCAGCACATGCTTTGTAAGCAAATAAATACATTTTATAACGTTATAGTCTTTCAGGGAGTTTGCATTTCTGAAGCGAAGTGCATGAAAGATGTATGTCATAACAGAGCAATTGTAGATTAATTGTAAAACTATCTATCACAAATACATGGGTATTTACGAATATATCATCGCTTTAGATACTGTAAAGTCACATGGGGACTAAAGCAGTCTAAATATTAAAGGTAAACTCAGCTATATGACATCACAGTGTGGCGACGTATTTGCTCTTGCCAATTGGCGCCTTTCCTAGACGCATGGCTGGGTATCATATTGCGGAGTGTCCCTTTAACATGGTGCTGCTGTATTAGTGGAGGGCAGGCAGCATTCTAAACTAGAATACTCTACCGTGTCTGATACTCTCATGAAAGATTCTGGGATCATCTCTGTTCAGTGTCAGCATGGAGTCAGTTAGGGCTGGAACCAAGGCAGATAGACACTCTTATTTATGTGGGGTCATATTTATGTCTGCTGCTGATCAACTACTCACCAGTCTGTCATTGGAGTCAGTTTTAAAGTACATTTAAAACGGTACTATATGCATGTCTAAGAAAAATGCTATCTAAAATGAATCCACTTGAATATGAATGTTTATTGGTTTGTGTTTCTGCTTGTTAATGATTATTATTTTTTTAATATATGTAAATTAAATGGTGGTCACTCTGAAACTGACTACACTATGCCGGGCCGATAGAAACATAGGAACAGAACCATAGAGACATATTTAGGAGTGTTGTCCTGGTTAGTAAACACTAAAATGGATACCTCAGGATTTTGGCAATGAGGCCCTTTATCTACTACCTCAGAGTCATATGAACTCGTGGATACCATTTTTATGTATTTTCATGCAGATTTAAGGAAGTTGCTAACTAGTGTTAGCGCAATGACTGGGAGTCTATGGTAAAAGCTAGCATGTTTCCAGTCATTGTGCTAACGCTAGCTAGCATTGGCTTGCGAAACAACATCTAACTTCATACTGGATGCTGAGACTCTAGGGAAGTTGTTAAAGGGCTTCATTGTCAAAATCCCAAAGTATCCCTTTAAAATAGAAGCAAGGACAGCTGTAATTTCACACTTACTCCCCAGGAGGAGATGGGGAGAGAACACATTCATATGCTGCCAATCAGAAGAGAGCATGCACATTTACAGTCCCTTAGAAACATTCACAGCAACCAACATTCACAGCAACCATCGTCATGCAAAAGATGCTTTAAAGCTTTATTGAAATGGAAACTCAAACACATTTAATCTCAGAGCAACATGCATGAATACAAAATGGAAAATACCCAAGATGGACAGGGATGAATATGCTATAAATAACTATGTATGGTGTGAGTATCATAAAATATACTGTATGTCTACTATCAACATGGGTTCAAATCTAAAACTCAAATACACAAACAAATAATCTATAACTCCATAATCCTTAGGGAAAAAATGTCATTGCATTGCAATATGAATGTGAGTATCATGCTCTCTATTATTACTGCTGTAATAGTAAATGTGTGTATTGCTGGCCAGGAGACGAAGTGAGGGAGGCAGGTGCTCTATATAAATGGCTGTCTGCATCGTCTGAACAATTACAGTAAGTAGACCCAGACCCACACATAGTGATTCAGCATTAGGCCTTTAAAATGGCTGCTGCCAGGGGGCCAAGCTCCACAATAGCTCCAAGGGTGCTTGGAAAAGTAAATATACTGTATGTCTATCTAAAGGCCTGATATACTTCCTGCAAGAGCCAGATAACATGTTATGTATGGAGAAGAAGAGGGGAAAGGAGAAGAAAAAGGAGGGAAAGAGTGGTGTAGACAAAGGTGCCTATAGGCTATAGACAGCACCCAGATGGCAGTGACATACTGTTAGATATTCATTAGTCTCCCACTCATTCAAATATATTATCACTCTCTTTTCTTTCTCTTCAAAAGCACTACTCAGAGGCACTTAAAGTGTGTGTTATTTATGATCACCTATTATCCACTATTGATATTTCACTGTTCTGTATGGTTTAAAGAAGCCCTGTGTCCCATAATACACATTTGGTCAGTGATGAAAGCAGAAAACCAACATGTAAAAGAAGAGAACTGGAGCATGCTAATAACATCACAGATAGAGTTAACAACACCGACATGCTGTCTCATACATAACATCAACAGTATTATGTATCAGTGAAGAAAATAAATAGTGTTGCATGCAGACATCAAACAAAACAGAAACAGCAACCAGAACAAAACACAAACACAGTTACGTGACAAAAGCCACAAAATATGAGAAATAATAGGTGATCAGGAGCCTTCTCAGGCAGACATAAACACAGTCAGGAGCATGCGGTAGCTGCATGTCCAGAGAGTCAGGGTGCTGTGACAGCCTCAGGAGCCATTTACCTTCGCTGTCAGACATGGCTCCCCCCAGGTCGTCCATGATGAAGGCTATATCTTTGTCATAGACCCCACTATGTCCCAGTGTAGCCCTGGACTCCTCCCTCATGTGCTGCTGGACCTCCGGCAGGGAGTGGCTAGAGCCAAACTGGTCTCTGGAGTCAGCTGAGATGGGTGGTAGAGGGCCGGCTGAGGCTCTGGCCATGCCCATGGGCTCTCCCACAGGACTCAGAGGGCTCTCCTCCTCTGAGTTCTGAGCCACGATGGGGATGCGCCCGCGGCTCTGGCTTATAGGCAGGCTGGTGGGCTTGGTCCTGGCCACCCCCGTGCCGAACGCTGCGTCCAATGCTTCTCCCTCAATCTTCAGCCTGAGAGAGGAGCTGGAAAGGTCCCGTTTGATGGACAGATCCAGGCCATAGACGGAAGTGGGACGGGAGTTGGGGCGGGAGTTGGGGCGGGAGGAGGGGCGAGAGCGCGTGCCGCTGGGGTAGGTGGTGTCGTCCTGTAGGGTAGTCCTCATGGTGGGTCCCCCCAGGCCAAGGGACTGGCCCAGGTTCTGGCCCAGAGAGCCAGCCAGGTTAGATCCCAGGGAGGAGTCCAGGTACTTCTGCTGCTCAGACAGGTTCTTCCTCAGGCCAAAGGTGATCTCATCCTGGAGCAGTCTGGCTCGCGTGGACAGGTTGGTGACAGACGAGGCTCCAGAACCCAGGAAGCTGCTGTAGTCTGGCTCCAGGTCTCTGCTCTCCTGGATGGAGGAGAACTTGGTTATCTTGGGGTCCAACAGGGCTGCCTTCTTTTGGTTCTTGATCTGTTTCTGGTAGAGCACGGCGGCAGGGAGCTGCTTGGCAGCCTGTTTCTCCAGAGTCAGCCGGCTGATGCTGTACTTGTCAGCCTTAGGGAAGTGTCTGTAGCTGGGGTCAGTGGGGAGGTACTGAGGCATGCCCAGGCCTGAGAGGTGCTCCAGACCCTCCGTCCCTCGTCTAAACTCCTGCTTTATCTGTTGCTTCAGGAGCTTCAGCTCATAAGGCTCCTCCATAGAGTCCTCCTCTCCTTTACCGTAGCTGTGCAAACGCGAGTTACCAAGGAACTCTGCAACCTAAACAAACACAATACAATAATTTATCATCATCATCATCCCAACACCCAAGTGAACAGGCAAATGCGGTATAGCAAAATACCAACCCAAAAAACGGAGCAAAACACACTGACATACAATATGTAACAACATCCCCATTCCACAGAAGAACATCTACTGTTTACATATCAGTTACCTCTGCAGTGCGCCTGGCCTCAGCGGCCCGGAGCAGCCTGTCAGCCTTAGACAGGTCCTTATCAGGCAGACTGAACCCTGACCCCAGCCCTGCAGAGCCCAGCGCTGTAGAGCCTTTAGTCAGCTGCTCTATGTCCTCTATCAGAACATAGTTCCTGGCATTGTGGTGGTCGATGTCAGCGTAGAAAGACTCAGCAGATATACTAGACATGGGGCTGGAGGCCATGCTCCTCTCCTCCAGGCCCATCCTCAGTTCCAGGCTACCGTACTTCCCCACCCCATACCCCCCCTCGCTGGAGGAGGGTACGATGATCATGGGCTGGTTCCGGATCACCTCGTAGTTGGTGTTGTTCTTGGACTGGTAGCCTGAGGACTGGGCCTGCTGGTGGGAGTGGGAGGCCTGGGGGTAGGACAGGCTGGGCACAGAGGAGTAGACTGACTGACTCTGATAGGGGTGCTGCTGGTAGAGGGCCTGCTGCTGGTACAGGGTCTGCTGGGGGTAGTTGCTGATGGCCTGGGTCTGGGGGACATACTGGGTGTAGTGGGAGTAGGGACTGGTAAGAGTGGAGTACTGGGAGTCAGCCTCAGTTTCAGGGGGAATGAACTGGTCGAACTCTGACTGGGGAGCTGTCCTGGGTCTCTCCAGGCCGTGGCTGTTCCCTCTGGTCTCCCTGATGTTGCTGACCTCACTGTCTGACATGTAGTCTCTTTCCTCAGCCACACCCTGCAGGTAGGCCCTCTCCCTCTTCTCCCTCTCCTGCAGCAGGGCATCCTTACGACGGTTGATGCCCATCTCCAGGTACCTGTTAGAAGGAGAAGATGGGACTGGATTTATACAGTGCTTTCCAAGTGCTAAAAATGTGGAATCACTGCATACACACCAATGTGTTCTACTCATCTAAAGCATGTTATTGTATTGTAAATCAGAACTGGTTCTATATTGACTTGCCTGGTTCACAAATTGTTAAATTAATAAATTACCTCAGCTTGGCATCAATCTCTTTCTCCTCCTCGTCTAGCTCGGCCTGTTTTCTGCGGAGCTTGGATGACTCTCTCTCCACCAGGTCCAGCTCCTTGTCGATGTCCTGCAAGATCTTGGCCCGGGCCATGGTGGTGTGACGGCCGAGCCGTCGGCGCGCTGAGTTGGTGCTGTAGCCTGACGGGCCAGTCAGAGGGTCATCCTCCGGGGGAGGGTTGGGTAGGGTCCTCTTCACCTTCTTTCCAGTGCCTGACGGAGAGCCCTGGCCCTAGGACAGAGGGAAAAGCAATAAGATACGAGATAAGATAGAGTACTTAATACTATTGCCAGGTTTATTTTCAACAAAAATGTCAACAATGTGCGAAGAAAGTGCTTAACTATGCAAACTTTAACGTGGTCATGTTTAACACTATCTTATGTTACCAGTATTCTTACTACAGTGACTTACAGAGTAGGTTTCTGTGTAGTGGTAGCCTATCCTGTCCTCGATGGTGGGGCTGAGAGACTTGGGGTCAGGCAGAGACTTCGGTCCAGGCTTCAGCATCCTAGGGCCGGAGGAAAACCTGGACGGGTCAGTGGTCAGCCTCTTCTGCCCTTCCTCCATGGCCTTACTCGGGGAGAGGGGAGACACGGGAGAGTAAAGCACTTTGGGGGACTTGGGGGCGAGGTCTGCCTTCAGGTAGGCGCTGTAGCCCACCTCTACGGGCAAGTGGCGCCTGCGGTCTGTGTCTGTCTGGCAGCTGAGGCTGCCTCCTCTCTGAGAGTTCTCTGGGGCTGAGATGTGTTTGATGATCTCCACCTTAGTGTCCATCTGGATGCTGGGGCATTTGATGCTGCCAGAGTGGTCGGTCTGGACAGAGATCTCTGCCACAGTCTGGATGGCGATGCTGGAGACCTTAGAGCCACCGTGTTTTCCCTCGCCGCTGTGCTTGCTGGAGCGGGAGCGCCGCCGCGACCTGGTTGGCATGTCCCACTCATCCTCTTGGTCCTCCTCATCATCAGTCTGAACACTGCTGTCTACACCCCTCCTGTTGTTCCTCTTCCTCCTCCCCACATACGTTCTGTCTACCGAGTCCTCATCGTCTGTCTGGACCCCACTGTCCACTATCCTCTTCCCTACCACCCCTGTACCATACCCTTGATCACCAGGCTGCTTAGACCCTGCCGACTGTTTCCTACTGAATTGCAGCTGGTCCTGACCTCCAACCTCTCTCTGACCCTCACCGGTCACATACTGCACCCCACCCTCTAGCTGGATGACAGTGGATGAGGTGGTGGACTCATCCCTAACAGGCCAGTACTGACCGTTATCCCCCACCCCTGCATACTGTGCCTCTAGCAGGTTATCTGAGGTTCCTGTGGTACCGTAGTGCTCCTCTAGCTGGTGCTGTAGCTGCACCTGGAGCTGTTGGATCTGCTCTAGCTGTTCCCTCTGCTGGTTGTAGGTCTCCTGCTGTGCTACAAGGTGTGCTTGGTGCTCCTCTTCCTGTTGCACTAACAACTTCTGTTTCAGAGCCTGTAGAATAGAATAGACTAGAATAGATAAGAATAACATTGTTGTCCAGCCAATTGTCCATCTGCTTACAGTAACAGATACATTAGCACAAGAGACATATACACACACATTCATACCTGCAGCTCCTCCAGCTCCCTCTGCACCATGATCTGCTCCTGCTCGCGGTAGCGCTGGATCTCCTGCCTCTCCCACTCCAGCTCCTCTGCCAGACACAACTGCTTCAGCTTCTCCAGCTGCAGGAACTCCCTCTCCATCTGATACTGGGTGATCTTGCTGTCATCCAGGCCGGGGAACATGGGCAACGAGGCTAGGGCCTCCAGAGAGGCTGCAATGGCCTCCAGGGTTTGGTCAGAGTACAGGGCAGGGAAGCCAGTCATGATGTCAGCCAGAGCGCTGGGCAGCAGGTCCTTGGGCAGGCCAGTGCCCAGGCTGATGATCTGGTGGCCAGGGTCGGTGGTGGGGATGAAGCCATAGGGGTATGGGGCTTGGGTTGGCTGCTCCTGGAGGGTGGTGGTAGGGGGTAGGGTGGTGCTAAAGATGGACCCTGGCTGGGTGGTAATGGCATATGTAGAAGGAACAGGGGCTGCTATGGAGGAGTATACCATTCCGTCTGAGGATCTAAGGACACTATAAGCAGGGACCTGGGAATATGGAGCAGTGGATATCCCAGTATAGGACCCAGCAGCTTTACTAGTGTAGTCTAGAGCTTCACCTGTCATGACGGGTCCAGAAATGTAGGTTTAAGTCAATGAGTAAAACATCATACTGTATATACATGTTCTGTACAAAATAAAGGCCATGCAGATTTGATTTGGGGAGATCATAGCACTAAGCATGCAAGCATCTCCGGGTCTGTCCAGCTAGCACGATGCAAAGCCAAAATATTGTGGGAGAACACGCAGGCATACGCATGCATCTGTGTAAAAAGAAAGAAAAGACAAAAGGAACAGAACATTGATGGAAATCTAGATCATTTCATAAATCATGCAAAAGTACAGTAAATGCTCATTAAAATCATAATGGAAAACAATGATAACTGAAAAAAAATTCCATTCAGAAATCAAATTCAAGCAGGTCAAAAAAGAACACACCAACCTGCGGATATATTACCAGCTGTCAGGTCTACTGCACTGTCCAAGACTCTGTTATAGTCATATCCGGTCTTTCCATTATAGAGGAAGAGTCCTGCATCAGCCAGATTGGTCTCAGACATGGCCTTGCCGTTCAAGACCTTGAATCCATAGACCCCAGCATGATCATACTGGTAGTGGTCGTCTCTGTAGCCGAAGTGGTGGTCAGGCTGGGTAATAACTGGTGGCTGGGTCCCACAGCTCCCTGTGAAGGGTAGCTTGTAGATGACGTCACAGCACACATTTTTCCCAGCTGTCAGATCTATGGGCGTCCCATCATCCTTTACAACCGTGGTCACCACACCTGGGCTGGTGCCGGACAGAGCCACCATGGCCCTAAGGGGTCTGGAGGTGGACAGGTCCACGGCCCCAGCCAGCTCAGAGAGCATGGTCCCCCCATTGCTGATAGCTGGGGCCATGGTCACTGGAAGCCTGCTATCTACTGTGGAGGCTCCATAGGACAGGTTAATTGGTGTCTCTGTGTCTCTGACTGTCACCGTGCTGACGATAGGTGGAGAGTCTACCCGCCTATACACTATCTGTGCCAGAGGCTCGAATGGTTTGTATGTGGTAAGAGGGAGAGGCATGGAGGCAACATAACCCTGCAGATCTAAAGGCTTTTCTGCTGGCTCGCTGGTGTAGGAGGCAATGGTGGCTGAACAGGTGACAATAGTGATGCTATCAGTTACAACAGCCAACGTGGTGGAAGGGGTGATCTCAGCACTCAGGTTCACTATCTCTGGCTGCACTGCCGTATGTCGGCCACTAGAGTTGCTACAGACGGACTGGCGACTCGATTCCCGAGGCGTCAAGTCCATCCCTGAATCAGTCATCTTTACACCGACCTTAATGGTGCGGAGGTCAATGGCATCACCGGAATAGATCTTCCCGTTCTGTTTGGGAGAGGGCTGGACTTTAGCCAGGTCTGGCTGGATAGGGATGGCCAATGCGTCTGACGCAGGAGCTTGGGGCAGCCTCTCATGAACCACAGATACAGTGGTTCTCTGAACCTCGGTGGTGACCACCTGAGTGACCAGGCTGGGCAGACTCTCCGGGGGCTGGGCTGAGGTGGAGATAGAGGAGGAGTACACGTGGCTCAGGCTGGACACCACCTTCTCAGGCCCACGGATTTCCTGGCTCTCTATCGACTCCTGGTGGAACTTCCTGGTGATGGTGACTGGAGCCACGGGGACAGTCTGGGGAACCTCCTGGCCAGAGGGAACTGACATTCTCCTGGTGTAGGCTTCAGTTGTAATGACCTCCAGGGGGGTCTCATACTCTGATGAGTAACTCAGGACCTCTGATACTGCCTGTGGCGGTTGCACTGCTGAGGGGATGGATTCTCTCCTGTATTGAACTTGGGCAGCATATGCCTCTAGAGGTACCTCTGCCTCTGCAGGCATTGTGATAACCTGGGCCATAGTTAGAAGCTGCTGCATGGTTATAGACGCTCTTTTTGTAGTGGAAGTAGCCTCAGTTGTAACCACCTGGGTGGGTGTTTCATATTCTGATGGGTAAGTCATCACTTCAGCCAATGTGTATGGTTGTTGTGCTACAGAGGATGTGGATGTCCTTCTAGTGGTAGTGGCCTCAGTTGTTATAACCTCCGTAGGCATTTCATACTCTGAAGGAAAAGTCATTACTTCAGATGCAGATGATCGAATTGATGGTGTGTACTGCTGTAATGGCATTACCTCTGCCATGGTTTGTGGTTGCTGCATTTCCAATGGTATTGATGCTCTTCTAAAGATAGCCTCAGTTGAAACCACCTCTATCAGAGATGGTGACTGATGCATGGTTGAGGGTGTAGCTTCAATATGGATTTGGGTGGCCATAGCTCCCGTTGGTATTTCCTGCTGTAATGGCATTGCCTCTGCCATGGTTTGTGGTTGCTGCATTTCTGGTGGTATTGTTGCTCTTCCAGACATGGCCTCAATTGAAACAACCTCTGTAGGTATGTCCAGCTCTGCTGGTAAAGCCATTACTTCAGCCACATATTGTGGCTGCTGAGGTACAGCAGGTGTTGATGCCCTTCTACCAGAGGCTTGAGTTGCAGACACTTCTACAGGAACCTGTGGCTCTGATGGCATCGTCATAACCACAGACACTGTCTGCGGTGGCTTGGCTGTTGGAGGTTTATACGGTTTCTTGATTGGAGCTGGGACATTGTGTACCTGAATAGGCATCTCAGACCCAGCTGAAACTGTCACCACCGCAGCCATACCGTATGGAAGCTGCATAGCTGATGGTATGGAAGGCCGCCTTGCTGTTGCTAGAACAGTGACTCCCTCTAGGGGTGCTGCTACTTCGACTGGTCCTATTGCTGCTGGTGGTGGTGGCGGCTGCCTCAATGAGGAAACTGATGCTCTCCTGACATTGTCCTGGGCTGAGAAGGCCTCAATGGGTGACTGCTGTTCTGACGGTGTGGTCCAAACCCCTGGGCCTGTCTGCTTAGAGGGGATGATGGACCCTCTTCTGATGGGGGCTTGGACAGTGATACCCTCTGTGGGTGTGCCAGGCTCTGAGGGCAGAGTTATCACAACATACGTCTCCAGACACTTGGCGTTCCTTGGAGAAAGAGGGGACCTGGGTGAGGTAGCACTCATCTTGGATTCCACTGGGGTGGTCAGACTCAGAGACAGGGCATTGGGAGGTTCTCTGGTCCTGGGCAGTGTTGTGGCTGTGAATGGCTCTGCTGAGCTGGCTTTCGGGACCACTTCTCTGGTCGTGGGAAGTGTGTGGCTGGCAGTGGGATACACTGGAGGTTTGACACTCTCCCCTGGTCGGTGGCTGAACACCAGCCCTGCAGGGATGGACACAGGCTTGGGGGGGACTGGAGGGGGTGCAGGGGCCTTGTGTACTGGAGTGGGGCCTGGGGTTGTTACAGTTGCCTGTGCCATTGTCAAAGCAGCTGAGACCGGCACTGATGTTGGGACTGAAGGTGGGATGGAAATGGAAGGCTTTTTGGGATAAACAGCTGGCTTTAGTAAGGTGGCAGGGGGTGGTGGAGGAGGCAAAGGAGGTGTTGGGGTATCTGCCAAAGGTATATATGTGTCTGAGCTGTGTACAGCAGGAACAGAGGGAGCAGTATAGAAAGGAGCAACACTGACAACCACAGGCCTTGCTGCTATCTGACTACTGCCTTCAACCACAGCAGAGGTGGTAGTTATTGCCACTGAGTTTGCCACAAGGTCTTGGGTTATCTGGCTGAGCACCGACATGTTCTCCACATTGGGGACTATGATGACCACATGCCCCTGTCTGGTCGGGGTCATCATAACCTGAGAGCCAGCAACACCTTCTGGCCGGACATCCTCCACTAGCGACTGTACATTCACCACCACAGGCAGAGCTGCTCCCATGGCTATAGTGGTAGTCACGGTCGGGGAGACATTATGGATGGCCCTGATAGAGGTAGGCTCTGCTGAGGTTTGGGGCAGGGAGACTGATGTAGACCTAGGTGGAGGAGGAGGTGGGGCTTTTTTGGTGGAGGCTTGTCTCTGAATTCGGCGTGTCCCTATGGCTGGGACTACTACTGGGGTTGGAGGTGGGGCAGCAGTCTGGTCAGGGACTGAATGCACCACTGTAGCCTGGGCAGGAGCCGAGGATGTCACAGGTAGTGGGGCTTGGGGTGAAACTGAAGAGGTGATGGTAACCAGGTCTGGCATTTGGACTACAACTGGAGCTGGGGCTGGAGTTGGAGCAGAGACTGGAGCCGAAGTTGACATTGCACTGGGAGCAGCTGGGACTGGAGATGTGGCTTCAGAAGGTACTGGGCTTGGTACTGGAGTTGGTGCTGTGACCTGCACAGAAGGTGGACCCTGAACAGACATCTGGGATGGAGATGTAACCAGGTCTGGCATTTGGATTACAACCGGATCAGGTATGTGCACCACCACTGAGGCAGGGACTGAGGCTTGGGGTTGGGCTAGTGGAGCAGAAGCATGGACTGTAGTTGTAGCTGGTGTTGGTGCTTGGGTTGGATCTCTCACCACATCTGGAATTGTGACCAAAACTGTGGTTGGAGAAACAGCCATAATGGGAGCAATAGAAGGAGGGGAGATATCAGCAGGCAGCTGAGCTGCGAAGGGAGCTGCAGCTTTGGCCAGGTCTGGTGTTGGAGTGGACACTGGAGTAGAGTCAGAGGAGAGAGGACTTGGAGCTTGGAAAGAGGAGGAGGAAGTAGCATTGGAGGCTAGACTTGAGTCTGGAGTTGCTGGTGAGGTGGGCGGTGATACTGGAGAAATTGGTGATGTTGTGGTGGTTGTACTGGTGGCTAGAATTGTCTCAGGGGCAGGAGCTGGTGTAGCTTTCGTCTGGGGAACCTCACACACTACAGTGATGGGTTCAATCTCAGCTGCCTCTGTTATTGGTGTATGTTCTGAAACTGGAGAGGACTCTACCTGTTCTTTAGTCTCAGACTCATCGCTAGGGGTAATATCAGAGGACACTCCCACTCCATACTCCTCTATTATACTATCATCTGTCTCATCCTCTCCAGAGGAACACTGGGTGATCTTCAAATCCGGTATGGGGAAAAGAGCCCTCCTCATAGTCATATCCTGAGGAACTGTTGGCTTGGCAACGTTGACCTCAGGCCGTTTAGGAGGTTCAGAGGGCCGTGGTGGAGCAGGACGTTTCTTCCTCTTAACGTAGGTAGAATCAGCATCTAACATAGGCTTTTCTCCCTCTGCCTCACCAACTTTGCAGCTCTCAGCTGCAGCACTGGATGGTGCAGTCACATGTATTTCTGGATTTGGAGTGTCTATCGCTGACTGAGCCCTCTGAAACTCCTGCTCTATCAACATCAGTTCCTTCTTTTTCTGCATCATCTCCTCATACACCTCTTCAGGAGACCTTAAACTTTTCTTCCCCGGCTCTTTAGCATGGTCTTTACTAGGCTGCTCCGGTCGGGCTGAACTAGGTTTAGCTTCAGGCTCCTCCACTAGGGACTCATAGAGGTAGTCCTCTATGGCCATGCCTCCGTAGAGTGGCTCTATCTCAGGGACTGGCTCTGTCTCTCCTTTAGGAGATCTAGCTTTCTGAAGCATCTCCTCATATACCTCCTCTGCACTCTTTAGTGGCTCTGCAGTACTGAACTTCTGTCCTTTTGGGACAGCTATCTTGGCCTCCGTGTGAAACGCCTCTGAATCAGACTCCATGCTAGGAGAATAGTCAGAGCCTGAGGACTTGTGAAACACTTCCATCTCTCTAGCCTGCCTCACCTCCACAGTGGGCGAGGCGTTTTCAATAGGAGACGGGTTACTGGGCGAGGTTACAGGCTTATCCCATTTCCTCTGAGTCTGTAGTTCGTCTTTATTCCTCTTGGACTTCTTGGAGCTCCTCTTCCCCTGCTGCTGGTCTGACTCTTTCTGTTTCTCCTGCTCCCTGAGGTGATCTTCTTCCTCCCTGAGTTCCTCCTCTTCTGACGAGTCCTCGATGGTGGGAAGGGACTGGCCAGCCTGCCTGTGCTTGGCCTTGCGGTGCTGTTTCCCCTCCCCGCTCCTCTTGTGGCTGGGGCTGCTGTCGCTGTCCTCCTCCAGAGAAGAGGCTGAGGTGGGAGAGGTTCCAGGGGTGAAGCTGGACACCTGGACACTGGATGACCCCTCACCTTTGGACTTGTCCTCCAGAGACTCTGTGATGCTCTCCACCTCAGCATCTCCATCACCCGTGCTCTTTGTTCGCTGTAACGTCATGTCTTTCTTAAACACAGTGGTGGTGAGCTCAGACCTATCTGCAGTGGTTTTAGCCTCAAATCCTGGAAGAGATGGTCTCCTGGCTGGGCTGTCTTCATTATCCATAATGCCTTTCTTTAGCAGAAGTTTGGATTTGCCTGATTCGTTATCCACCTCGGCCTCCTTGGTCTCCTCCTCTCTGCTCTCTTTCTCATCTTTTTCCTCCTCTGAGAGAAACATCTCCTCCTCTCCTGTCATCCCCATGATCTGCCTGCGGATGAACTCCTCCTCATCCACAGATGAGTCTGGGCTGACTGCTGGGCTGTCTGCTTTGTAGTCCTCGCTGCTGGATGAGGCTGCCGTGCTGACTGCTATCGCACTTAACCTCTGTCTCTGGACCTGGGGCGAGGGTTCGCTCCCACTGCTCTCCTCCATCTGCACGTAATTCAGACGCCTCCTTTCCACATTCACCTCATCTTTGGAAGGCATGGCTGTGTCAGCGGTCGTGTCAATCATAGGGACATTTCTGTCTGTCTGCAACTCCTTCAGCTCTTCCTCTGAGCTGTAGGAGCCCTGTGAGATAGGAAGTATATCTGGTTCATCCTGGGACTTGATACTATGGTCCTCAGTCTTGGTATCAGCCTCAAATGGACTGGCTGGGCTGGACGGTACCTCAACTACTACCTGGTCTGCTAGGAGGGAGTCTGCAGTTGGCTCTTTCTCCTCCTGAAAATGAAAAAAAGCATCACATTAAAATGTGCTTGTCCTATGCATGGACAAATAAAAACATATGTCTCACACACTTTGCTATCTGTTTTAGTTTATGGCTCCTGGAGCAAATTCTATTTGTGTGAACAGTTAAGAACTATGGCAGCAATCTATATTTGTATGGAATCACAATCTTGACTAAAGATTATAGGAATTATGTTACCAACAATACATTGATTCAAACTGTTGAACAAATACTTGCCTCCACAGTCTCCTTCTCAGTAAGAATCTGCTGAGGTTCAGGAAGGACATCATCCACCTTTTCAACCAATGGAGCGGCCACTTTCTTGATAGTATCAGCTGTTGGGACTGGTTGTGGAGTTACCCTCTCAGCCACTGTGACAGGTACTGGTTTCTGTTGCTTCAGTGGCTTCTCAACCTTCTCCTCTGCTGGCTTCTCAACCTTCTCCTCTGCTGGCTTCTCAACCTTCTCCTCTGCTGGTTTAGGTAGCTCTGCTGGTTGAGCCTTAGCCTCCACAGTGGCTGGAGTGACAGCAATGGCAGTAGCGACTGTGGTGGGTAGAGGAGCAGGAGAAGTCATGGCCTCAGTCATTGGGACAGAGACAACAGGAGCAGCTACCACTGGAGTCTTGGGTGGTTCAGATTTAGGTGGTACAGGTTTGGGCAGCTCATTTGTAGGAACTTCTACCACAGAAGACTCCATTTTTGGTGCCTCTGTCTGGGCGATCTTCACCTTGAGAACTTCTGTCTTTGGAGCCTCAGCCTTTGCGACCGCATTGGGAGCTTCAGCCTCAGGGACTTTCACCTTTGGCTCCAGCTCCTTTTGTGCAATAGCAGGTGTTAGTGTAGGTGGAATGGGCTCTGATGTGAGAGGAACAGCCTGGGCCTTGGTTGTGGTTGCTGCTGGAAACTGGGGCTCTGTCTTGGTGGATGTGGCTACAGGCTGTGGTGTGGGCTGGGCACCAGTCTTAGTGAGTTGTGCCTCGGCCATCATCCCCATGTCTCCCAGCTGACCAGACAGAGCTCTCTGTGTCTGGCAGTTCAGACACAGCCATTCCTTTTATCAACACAGAAAACAACACACAGCGGTTAGTAGTCAGATCATCTATTACTTCTGTCAATAGAGGGGACAACACACTGTGGTTAGTAGTCAGATCATCTATTACTTCTGTCAATAGAGGGGACAACACACAGTGGTTAGTAGTCAGATCATCTATTACTTCTGTCAATAGAGGGGACAACACACAGTGGTTAGTAGTCAGATCATCTATTACTTCTGTCAATAGAGGGGACAACACACAGTGGTTAGTAGTCAGATCATCTATTACTTCTGTCAATAGAGGGGACAACACACAGTGGTTAGTAGTCAGATCATCTATTACTTCTGTCAATAGAGGGGACAACACACAGTGGTTAGTAGTCAGATCATCTATTACTTCTGTCAATAGAGGGGACAACACACAGTGGTTAGTAGTCAGATCATCTATTACTTCTGTCAATAGAGGGGGCAACACACAGTGGTTAGTAGTGGAATGGAGAAACAGAGGAAACAGCATTCACCCTTCATAATAGTGATTTTTGAACAGCATTCATCAGCGATACAAAAGCAGCAAAATGTCTTAATGTCACTACATACAAATTTCTTACCAGCATGATCAGTAACTCTGCCTAGAGCAGAGCGCCAGTGGTGCACGATCACACAGAATCACACAATTCTATCACCATGTGTGTGTGAGATATTAGGATATACCATACGCTTGCACAGATAAACCCACATGCACACACAACACTTAAATGATACTTATAAACACATGTTCTACTGTAAACATTAGTGTACGTATTCAAAGATGTATATATTTGCAGAAATAAAGACAGCTAACTACATGAACCCAAATGCATGCATGCAACATTTGTTTAGCTACATAAGCCTGTAGTTGGATCCAACTTTGATTGTGTGTTTTTCTCCATTGCCTTTTGATGAGGATGACAAAGATGATTCAGTGTGCTTCCTAGATCATGACTAGTTGAAGAATATGTACGGCTTGTTCAAGAAAGTCAATGGTGACACACACACACTTTCTCAAGGGGATTAGTGCTGGCTCAGAGACCAGTGACGTATATTAATAATAGTTCATGGGGATGTCACGTGCTGATGGGAGCTTTAGCGAGTGATGTAACCCACCTTCTGTCATGGCCAAGCTTAGGCAATGTAGTCCAAACCACACCCAGATGTGCCAGGGATCCCGTGTGTGTTCCCAGAAACAAGCCCAAAATACCTCCACTACCACGCCCTTGCCGTGTGAACATTTGTGGTCAGGGGTCAGAACTAACAAAAAAGGCTTTGCTCCATAGCCTAATGCTTAGAATAGACACAAAACAGTCAAATATCTCCATATGCACTCTGATTTCCAATATCTTTAGAAAAGGTTTATAAGTGTTCCCATAACATCTCTCAACAGGGGGGACAAAGTGATTTAATACTTCAGAAAGCATGTGGTCACAGTGCAAGGTCAGCACAGAATAAAAAATAAGTTAATTATGATAGCAGCAGATCCATTAGGTGCTTTTGTCAGATACTGAAATGGAAATGCTCTCTTTCTGACCTCACATTTAGGCCAGCTTCACTGCAAGACAATAGCTCAGGCGTACTGCACTATCACACACCGCCCACCACTTGGCTATACTGAAACCATACAAAATAAAACTATATTTAAAAAAGCACCCACGGTAAATGGAATTCCCATTTATTAACACTGAGGATGTAGCCTAACTGTTTTATGTTCCCTGTTATTTGTCACGTCTACTCCCGCTCCTCCTCTCTGGCACTCAATGTCAACAGTGTACTCATCATTACGCACACATGTCCCCATCGTAACGCGCACCTGTGCTTCACGAGACTCACCTGGACTCCATCACCTTCCTGATTACCTCCCTTATATCTGTCACTCCCTTTGGTTCATTCCCCAGGCTTTATTGATCCAGTTCCTGTGTTTCATGTCTGTACACTACTCGTGTTACTTGTTTTGGTTCATTTTTAATTAAATTCACTCCCTGTACCAGCGTACACGTTACATTATTGTTCCTATGATTACTGTATAGTTGATTTTATGTATGTTTGTAGTTGGCTCCTCAACTGAGGAGGGGTCACCATTTATAGTTGGATGGAAATGATCCAACCATTATGTTGAATATATAATAAACTGCATTCATCAATCTGACTCCATTATTATGTGAATAAATGCAACAGGCCCTGTGAGTCTCTGGAGGATCTAGTCAGGGTAGCGAATAATTACATCACTGACTCAGTATGACTATAATGAACATGTGTCTATGTTGCAGCGTTATACCTTTTGCGTATAGCCTTTTGCGTATAGCCTTTTGCGTATAGCCTTTTGCGTATAGGCTGTAGCCTATAACGTTTCAACAATCATCAGTTGATTCAGAAAATCATTTTCAGAATCACAGTAAAGTGAACAGCTGTTGTGATAGCAAGGTTTTCTAGAATGTTTTGATGTCTCATATGTTTCGAAAAGGATAGTCCAAACTATACAGGGTAAAAATGTAGGCCAATAGCATTTTTAAATAGGTTCAAAAGCTTAAAATGTTATTTCCTTGTAATTCATTTTATTCAATGGCTTCACCTGAGAGTCCTTGCCAGCCAGGATAGGGCAGCACTTTACAATATTCAAATGTTAGTCTTGTGAATCTCTCATTTATATTTTTTGATTGAAAATGGGAACAATGGGAGCGATGAAAGGTGAAAATGATTTGAATGTGAGTGTCCAGGCAGGGCAGCATTTTACAACATTCAAATGTTATAGTCTTGTGAATCTCTATGCATATTTTTTGTATTTAAAATGGGAACTATGGGAGAAATTGAAAAATACTGATTTCCAAACTCAATTGACTACATTCTTATTCATATTATCAAAACATGAGATAGTTAAGGGGTATGAACCAGGGACCCTCTGCACACATCAACAACAGTCACCCTCAAAGCATTGTTACCTAGCTCTGCAAGGGCCGTGGCTTTTGTGGAACGATAGGTAACACTGCTTCGTGGGAGGCAGTTGTTGATGTGTGCAGAGGGTCCCTGGTTTGAGCCCAGGTAGGGGTGAGGAGAGGGACGGAAGCAACACTTTTACATACAGAATAAAAATATTCCAAAACATGCATCCAGTTTGCAATGAAGCACTAAAGTAAAAAAGCAAAAAATGTGGCAAAGATACTTAATTTTTGTCCTGAATTCAAAGTGTTATGTTTGGGGCAAATCTAACACAACACATCACTGAGTACCACTTTTCATCTTTTCAAGCATAGCGGTGGCTGCATCATGTAATGGATAAGCTATTCCTTGGCAAGGACTAGGGAGTTTTTTGGGGGATAAAAAGAAACGGAATATAGCTAAGCACTGGCAAAATCCTAGAGGAAAACCTGGTTCAGTCTGCTTTCCAACAGACGCCTTCAGCAGGACAATATATACACTCGAGTTGCCTACCAAGACAACATTGAATGTTCCTGAGTGGCCAAGTTACAGTTTTGACTTAAATGGGCTTGAAAATATATGGCAAGACTTGAAAATGGCTGTCTAGCAATGATTAACAACCAACTTGACAGAGCTTTAATCATTTTGAAAAGTCCTTAGCCAAATACATTTAAACTCAGTTTTTCACAATTCCTGACATTTAATCAGAGTAAAAATTCCCTGTCTTAGGTCAATTAGGATCACCACTTTATTTTAAGAATGTGAAATGTCAGAATAATAGTAGAGAGAGTGATTTATTTCAACTTTTATTTCTTTCATCACATTCCCAGTGGGTCAGAAGTTTACATACACTCAATCAGTATTTGGTAGCAATGCATTTAAATTGTTTAACTTGGGTCAAACATTTCGGGTAGCCACAAGCTTCCCACAATAAGTTGGGTGAATTTTGGCCCATTCCTCCTGACAGAGCTGGTGTAACTCAGTCAGGTTTGTAGGCCTCCTTGCTTTCACACGCTTTTCAGTTCTCCCTACACATTTTCTATAGGATTGAGGTCAGGGCTTTGTGATGGCCACTCCAATACCTTGACTTTGTTGTCCTTAAGCCATTTTGCCACAACTTTGGAAGTATGCTTGGGGTCATTTTCCATTCGGAAGAGCCATTTGCGACCAAGCTTTAACTTCCTGACTGGTGTCTTGAGATGTTGCTTCAATATATCCACATAATTTTCCTTCCTTATGACGCCATCTATTTTGTGAAGCACACCAGTCCCTCCTGCAGCAAAGCACCCCCACAATATGATGCTGCCACCCCCGTGCTTCACTGTTGGGATGGTGTTCTTCGGCTTGCAAGCCTCCCCTTTTTCCTCCAAACATAACGATGGTCATTATGGCCAAACAGTTCTATTTTTGTTTCATCAAACCAGAGGACATTTATTCAAAAAGTACAATCTTTGTCCCCATGTGCAGTTGCAAACCGTAGTCTGGCTTTTTTATGCCGGTTTTGGAGCAGTGGCTTCTTCCTTGCTGAGTGGCCTTTCAGGTTATGTCGATATAGGACTCGTTTTACTGTGGATATATATACTTTTGTACCTGTTTCCTCCAGCATCTTCACAAGGTCCTTTGCTGTTGTTCTGGGATTGATTTGCACATTTTGCACCAAATTACGTTCATCTCTAGGAGACAGAACGCATCTCCTTACTGAGCGGTATGATGGCTACGTGGTCCCATGGTGTTTATACTTGCGTACTATTGTTTGTACAGATGAACGTGGTACCTTCAGGCATTTGGAAATTGCTCCCAAGGATGAACCAGACTTGTGGAGGTCTACAATTTATTTTCTGAGGTCTTGGCTGATTTCTTTTGATTTTCCCATGATGTCAAGCAAAGAGGCACATAATTTGAAGGTAGGACTTGAATCACATCCACAGGTACACCTCCAATTGACTCAAATGATGTCAATTAGCCTATCAGAAGCTTCTAAAGCCATGACATCATTTTCTGGAATTTTCCAAGCTGTTTAAAGGCACAGTCAACTTAGTGTATGCAAACTTCTGACCCACTGGAATTGTGATACAGTGAATTATAAGTGAAATAATCTGTCTGTAAACAATGGTTGGAAAAAATACTTGTGTCATGCACAAAGTAGATGTCTTTACCATCTTGCCAAAACTATAGTTTGTTAACAACAAATTTGTGGAGTGGTTGAAAAACATATTTTAATGACTCCAAACTAAATGTATGTAAACTTCCGACTTCAACTGTATATACTGAGATCACGTGAAAGATCATGTGACACTTAAATTGCACACAGGTGGACTTTATTTAACAAATTATGTCCATTTAAAATCCATTTAAATTACAGGTTGTAATGCAACAAAATAGGAAAAATGCCAAGGGGAATGAATACTTTTGCAAGGCACTGTACCTCAGCACTCTTAATCATGTTGTGGATGAAGGCGAAATCATCATGTTTATGCTTACTTATTTTATTATGCTTCCTTATTATATTTATTTTATTCCCACCATTACATCTTAGATTGAGATGTCCTTGGATTGTCAATGAACTACAACACAACGTCATTTGCATAACTCATTAAAATGGACAAGGTTCCATGTGACAGAGCACACTTGGCAGGGGTTGTGGAGGAAGGTGAAACAACAGCTCACTCAGAGGGCTGAGGAAAGCCTCTGTGTACCCTGAACAGCATATCTACAGTACCCGGCTACCCAGTCCCTCTCCTCTCTCCACACTACCCCTACCAAGTGTGCTCTGTCACATGGAACCTTTTCCATTTTAACGAGTTATGCAATTCTTTAATAATGGATTTAATGGTGCTCCGTGGGATGTCCTTTCTACAGTACCTGTCCCCCCAGTCCCTCTCCTCTCTCTACACTACCTGTCCCCCAAGTCCCTTTCCTTTCTACAGTACCCTGTCCCCCCAGTCCCTCTCCTCTCTCTACACTACCCTGTACCCCACTCCCTTTCCTTTCTACAGTACCCTGTCCCTCCATTCCCTTTCCTTTCTACAGTACCCTGTCCCCCCAGTCCCTCTCCTCTCTCTACACTACCCTGTACCCCACTCCCTTTCCTTTCTACAGTACCCTGTCCCTCCATTCCCTTTCCTTTCTACACTACCTGTCCCCCAAGTCCCTTTCCTTTCTACAGTACCCTGTCCCCCCAGTCCCTCTCCTCTTTCTACATTACCCTGTCCCCTAGTCCCTTTCCTTTCTACAGTACCCTGTCCCCCCAGTCCCTCTCCTCTCTCTACACTACCCTGTCCCCCAAGTCCCTTTCCTCTCTCTACACTAACCTGTCCCATAGTCCCTTTCCTTTCTACAGTACCCTGTCCCCCCAGTCCCTCTCCTCTCTCTACACTACCTGTCCCCCAAGTCCCTTTCCTTTCTACAGTACCCTGTCCCCCCAGTCCCTCTCCTCTCTCTACATTACCCTGTCCCCTAGTCCCTTTCCTTTCTACAGTACCCTGTCCCCCCAGTCCCTCTCCTCTCTCTACACTACCCTGTCCCCCAAGTCCCTTTCCTCTCTCTACACTAACCTGTCCCATAGTCCCTTTCCTTTCTACAGTACCCTGTCCCCCAAGTCCATCTCCTCTCTACACTACCCTGTCCCCCAGTCCCTTTCCTGTCTACACTACCCTGTCCCCCCAGTCCCTCTCCTCTCTCTACACTACCCTGTCCCCCAGTCCCTTTCCTCTCTACACTACCCTGTCCCCAAGTACTTCTCCTCTCTCCTTGGCTAAATATGGACTAGTCTCTCACACCTCTCCAGCTGGGATACTGGCCTCAGTCCAAGCTGAAGCATCCAATATATTATAGATGACTTGTATGTATCCGTAAGATGAGGTAAAGTTGTAATGCTTAGCAACTACTATTTCACCAACACATCGGCAGTACATCATGTCAACACATACAAGTAATGGGAGTCTAGAAGGATCAAGATACATGTGTTTGCCAGAGTCGAAGACACAATGTTTCGAGAGGTGAACCTTGCAATGATATGGCTGTTACTAGGTTTCCACTCCAGTAGAGACTCCTGACTCCTGGGCCTACCATCATCCCTTCCTTTAATTAAATACGTTTGAGCAGGAGCTCTGTGCTGAGAGCAGGGGGAGCAGGGGAGCTGTGCAGTCGTCAATTGTGATTAGTCTCAGAGCTGGATTATCAAGGCCTTCACAGTGACAGCTCTCAGGAAGCTGCTATGTTGACACACAGGGACCCCATACCAGCTAGAGCTATAACACCACCACTGTGCATCTGCTGAGCTCTACACTAAATCACACATTCTCTTTAATGCATTGGACCATCAATCAACCAGCTGAAACAATGACGTTTTGCCCCCTCTGCATATTTTACAGTGTGTGACAATCTTTACAGCATTTACAGTGGCTTGAGCGACAAGAGGCATTCATCTTATTCAGCTACAACATAGGCATCGATATCAAATAACACAGGTGTGCAACTCAGCATAGAATGCTCTTTAAAACAAATGTGAAACCAGAGAGCCTCTAGGTCCAACACACTGCTGCTGTAAGCAAGCATGAACAATTTGTCCACATGTCAACATAAACACAACAACACCAATAGCTTGGCTGCATTACTCTATTCACAAGCACACAGTGCGCCAGCCAAGGCCCCTAGGAGCTGGCGTACAGAAATACTGGAGATTTACATCTGATATCATCCCATCCGAGAGGTGAATTGAATAAAAGTTCAGTGGGTGGTGTTAGTCGCTGTATATTTCAGGCCATCAGAGAAACTCTATTCTTATAGAAGCTCGTGCTGGTAGGTTCCTTATTGATTTCCTGGCAGCTGCCTTTGGCAACGGCTGTAGCTGGCTAATATAGTGTTCTTTTAGCAGCCCCCGAAGTGCTCACACTTCTCATCAATCTGGCCCTCTGATAATAGAGCGTGTTGACCCACTAATCTGCAATAAGCAGAGTGCTTCATTCTAAAGACGATGAGTCCAGGCCCTGCTCTCTCTCTCAAATCTGATGAATGACAAGTCAACATTTGAAGACAGGCAGAGAGAAGGGAAAGATTGAGAGAGGGGAGAGAGGGAGATAAGGGAAGAGGATATGGAGAGAGAGGAGTAAATAGAAAGAAAGAAAGAGGGGACAGGTCTCTAGGGGGAGATTCTATTCCCTCTCCTTCAACTGACAGCCAAGACCCCCTTCAAAATAGCAAGCAGCACTACTTTCCCATTTTGAAGGGATATTTTAGCTTAAAGGATGCACATCACAGTTAGGAACTGCTCCTATGCACAACACACCGATCAACTGCCCTAAAATAACAGAGATATTACTACAGTTGAGCTGGGAAGTAGGCTACAGCAGTGACATTCTACATAGCCCTAATTGTATCAAGGTTACTATCGTTTAAGGAAGACCAGGTCCAAGACAGCTCAAGGTCGCACATTTAAATCAGATTGGCTCTGCAGACTATCCTTTCAAACACACAGCCTCAGAAGTCAAAATGAATGTGACTTGAGCTTTGAGACAAACACAGTGAAAAATAAAGTGCTATGGTTATAAACCCTACATGAAAGAGCTTGGCTAGAACCTTGTGAAACATACAGTCTGTGAAGAAGAGTTGAAAGGATGCACCAAGGGGTTTCTCCTTATCACCGCAGCAACAGCCTGGGCCAGGGCAGGGCCTACAGTGGAACATCTCAACATTTAGAAATTCCTAGCTGAGAGTACAGCAAATGTACCACAGATTAAGCTACTGACCTTGGTTAATAACCTTGGAGCATTTCACTGTGAGTCTACACCTGTTCTGAAGCATGTGACAAATAACATTTCATTTGATGTGGAGGTGGGTGTGATGATTGCTGCCTACAGCTAGGCCTAAAGATTATGAGGTAGACGTGGACCACGACTTGCAGCTTTTTTTGTTGTTTACATCTTTCGGGAGTCCTTTTTGTTTGAGAAAATAACAAGTTATAGCACTGTCCTTTTATACAGAGGCTATTGGTGGTACAGCTATACTATCAGGCTGCCAACCAGCAATAATGCTTCTCTCACTATTACCCTGTATGGAACATTATAACCAAGCAGCCAGTATAGTGGTCCAATTGCAAACAGCTGTAAACAGACCCAGGGAGGGAACACGGGTGTCCTAGATAACAGAAAACATACACTCAGCCTTTTTGATAAGATCAGCTAGAGTAGAAAGAGAGAGAGGGGAAATGAACAGACTTGCTACTGGCGTTTGCCCATCTAGTTCTAACGCTCCTCTCTCCTGTCCTCTAACCAAACCACTGCTTTTTATTCTTCTGTAGAGACTAAAAAGGCTTTGGCAGCATGTCTGGCAATCTGAAAAAAAGGTTAAAGAAAAGCACAATGCAGTATGACAATGTGGAGGTCAGCTGCCCCTGCAGTTACACATTCCCAGCCATCGTCCTTCAGTGTTACACAGGCATGTGTTGAGTGGTGTACATACAGTAGTAGCCAGTGTCCCCCTGTATCCCACAACCCACACCTCAGGCTGCATTGTGTGCTCTCCATGAAAGACACAAGGACGAGAGTGGATTATGTAAGAGCCTCATAAAATGGAGCATTATTCTGCCATAATGTTGTATGAGCTAGGCTGAGCCTTGTTGAAAACCTGTCTCTGGGAGAAGCACCACAGCATAACAGCTCAGACACGGCAGAGAGGTCTACTCTCATAGCCCTGTTAGTGAGATTCAACATCCAGGGATATGAAGGTACAGGCTTTTCAACTAGTACACAAATAAAAAAGCTGAATGTGACAAATGCAGTACGTCACCGGCAACAAATACCGATAATCATATATTACCTAGAATGCAACCCAAAAAATATATTAAGCGGGCGACATAAATCTTTGAGTTTCCATTCAATGCTAGCTGCTTTCAGGTTTAATCTGGTGGTATTTTGGTCCTGCCTGTGGAGGCTAGTGCAAAATAACCCACCATTTTATTACAAAGGCATTAGCATCAAAAGATGACCTTAAGAAAAGGTGTCCAGTTGTGTGACTAAGAGATGTTATTACATTGGAACGCTGGTGTATTGGCTAGCTAACCCACTGTATGAACACTGACATCAGAGTGGTGCCATTTGCGTCCCATGTGGAGAGTTTACGCTATCGAAATGATAATATGAGGAACAATAATAATATTGCATATTGATATGATATGGCTATAATTTGAGGAACCAACAACAATAATAATAATAATAATGCATCTCATTAACCTTTAGGACGTACTCATGGATGAGTGCCGGGCTTGGACTCAGTCATTCAATCACATATGCTATCGCATGCTCACACACCTGCGAGTGAACAACCAATGGGAAAGACTGTAATGCTAGCTGTAAGGGAAGTACTCTTCATTGCCAGCCTGGAAATAGGGTGTTCCTTAATTAACACTAGCCTACTTTAGTTAACCCAGAGGTGACCGAGAGGCGAGAGCAGCACCCAACATGCCAGCCCGTCAATGTGTTGGTGACAAAAATTCAACACACACGTGCACCACTATTAGCAGCAAACAAACGTGTGGAGTATAATTGAAAGGAAACTGTTGAAGTGCAGGGAGCCAGTGATCTGAGGGGAGCAGATGGAGAAACATACTGCTGCTGTACTGATGCTGTGTTGGAATGAATCCAGCTCACCTCTGCCTATTAGCATATCACAGGGCCCTGCCAT
Source organism: Salvelinus namaycush (assembly GCF_016432855.1). Classification (NCBI taxonomy): domain Eukaryota; kingdom Metazoa; phylum Chordata; class Actinopteri; order Salmoniformes; family Salmonidae; genus Salvelinus; species Salvelinus namaycush. Next base: position 32,856,090 of record NC_052315.1, read on the forward strand.
CTCTCACGGGGGCTGGAGTCCCCAGCCAGCGGCAGATCCCTCTCGCTAATGCTGTTGCACAACTCTTAATCACTTTAATAATACAGTTTCAGTGATGTCGGACCGCCGAGGCTGAGGCATCGCCTCGCATGAGCCGTTATGTAATGTCACATCCACTGAGACCTAACCATGAGAGGGATGTCCCAGGAAGAGGCAGGCAGCCATCACCGACACAGAGTGCATTAGACTATGGTTTTAATACTGTTTGAGGCCCCTCAAAAGATTACATAGAGCCACTGTACTTAGACCTCAGTGCTAATGCATTGTCTGGGCAGCTCTCCAGGCAATCCTTTTCCACACATTTCCAATGCAGGGATCAGTCTCTCATCTGTAGAAGTCTCATACTTTGAAATCCATCTCACTCTCAAAACATGGTGGAGAAAATGCTATATTTTGTCAAATATAAACTGCTCTGCCCCAAGGAAGAATGAACTCGTCAGCACATTTAATTCTATTGCCAGTGTTTTTTTTAAACACAAGTCTGTTTGGCTGGAATGGGTGCCAATCACTTAGAATTTCAAGGTTCTTGAAAGCTGCACCACTAGTCCCTGCTGGCCACTAATGTTTTTATTGGCTCTTTACCCACTAAGCCTTTAGAAAGTCTTGAGCGAAACACAACAGCACTGAAAACCGGGCTGTGATAATGGAGGTTAACTGCATATAGCAGAGAGGATCCATGTTGCCAGCCCTAGCCCTGTCATCCTCCATCCCACAAACCATCCCCAGCAGCTGGGTGACCTGCTGTGAGCTGTCTGAGCAGGAAGCCAAGGCCTGTTATTATTAGTCATCAGCAGGTAAAATCACCAGTACCCTGTAATGACCTACACTGTTACTGAGTCACTGTATCAGAAAACATTTGATTGTGTAGACTACAGCCTCCAAAACCACGTATCACAGCACAAGCAAAGGGAGATATATCAAACACTGGTGCTTTCCTACTGACACATTTTCATCCAATGTAAGACAATAAGAAGAACTCTGTAGCAAATGTAAATCCAAAATTGGTCTGCATGGTCTGGACCTGGATTTGAGCTACAACCAATGCAAAACTATAAGACCTGGCTCCTCTAGAAGCAACATAACTAGTCTAATGCTGGATAATAAAACAGTTTAGTGAGTATATCAACCTCTGCCATGTGCCTATGGGGTTAGCATTTTCTGAACAGTGCACGAGAAATTACACATGCTCAACGTGGCATTGGGGATTACAGAGGCCTTGAAACATCCATAGCAACTCTGAGAGGTATGTTTAAGTTATACACAAAATCAAATGTAATTAACATATTTTCACAGTCTTACCTCTGTTTCATGTGGCATGGGGTTAAATCCACAGAGGTTGCAGACAGTGTTCTTGCATTCGGTACAGGTGTTGTAGTTGGGAGGATCCTTGGATCCCTTGTTGAGTTCCACCTTGCAGAGTGGACAGGTGGACTGGCCTGCTTTGGGAGATGGTTGGGAAGATGCTGCTCCCTTTGGAGGTTCTAATGGGGGTTTGTCCACATTGGCCTGTACTGATGGGGGGACCTTGGCCTGCTGGGGTTGCTCTGCTTTTGTTTCCTCTGCTCTCTCAGTAGCAGGTGGTTTGGTCTCCTTTGCAGGGGGCATCTTGGGAGAGGCCGGTGCAGACAACTTGGGGGAAGCTGGCGGTGTGGTGTGGGGCTCATCCTGAACAGCTGAGGTGATCAAAGTGGATGCAGAGCTGAAGATGGAGGATCCAAAGCCAAACATCTTCCCAGACACTGACTCTTCAGCCTTTGAGGCAGCAGGCTGAGACTTTGGACCACCAAAGCCAAAGAAGCCTCCTGACTGCTTTGGGGGCTTGGCCTGTGGTTGTAATACAGCTTTGGCAGGAGAGGTCCCACCTATTGGAAGCTGTTGTTGAGGCTTCTGCTTTAGGGGATCCGTTTTGGGGTCTATCTTTGGAACTTGCTGGGGCTGTAGTTGTGGTGGGGGCTTTGCATCAGGCTGTTGCAGTGGAGGAGTTTGCTTTTCTGGCTGCTGTGCAGGTGTAGCAGCACCACTGGGTATGGGTGTCACTGGAATTGTTTGGCCCACTGGTTTCTGAACAATTATAGGTTCCTGTTTGTCCTTTGCAGCCACAGCAGGTGGAACATGTTTGTTTTGTGGGGATCCTGGTGCTGGGGTCTCCTCCTTTTTGACTGCAGCTGTTGATGGGGTTCCTGCCGATATTAATGTCTCCTGAGGTACAGTGGGTGGAGGAATCTCTTTTTGGGCAGCCGCAGGTACTGGAATCTCCTCCTTTTGGGGTTTAGCTGGTGCTGGGGTCAGCTTTTGAGATGCAGCAGGTGTGGAGACTTTGCTTGGCAAGGGTTGGGATTTAATCATCGGCGGTCCTGGGGGTTCCATTCCCCCAAGAGCTCTCTGCATCTGGCAGTTCAGACACAGCCATTCCTTCACCTGAAATAAAATAACGGTGTTGAACATTTTTTTCAACAAACAATCTTGTAGAATTGTATTGCAGTCTGAGGACTTACAGATGCTCTTATCTTAGTTGCTATTTAAATGCTTAAAACTATATGTTACAAACATGTAGTAAAACTACTGCCATAATGCTCTAAATCTGAAGATGCTAAATCAAATGAATAATTTATGTCAGACTGTATTAATACAATTCTTCCAGATTACAATTTGCTTACAGGAAGATCATGAACAAATATTAGACTATTTGGAGAAAAGCCAATAGTAATAACAAGAGCTCCATCATAGCATCTTGTATTCCTATCTTACAACTCCGATGAAAGAGATGACTGCCAACTATAGACACTGTCAATGCATAGTTAGTATTCTTAAATAACTGTTGTAAAATAAAGCACAACATTTATGTTAGAGAAGCCAAATTACTTTGATGAAACATAGACTGTTTAATTACCTCTGTTTCATGTGGCATGGGGTTAAATCCACAGAGGTTGCAGACAGTGTTCTTGCATTCGGTACAGGTGTTGTAGTTGGGAGGGTCCTTGGATCCCTTGTTGAGTTCCACCTTGCAGAGTGGACAGGTGGACTGGCCTGCTTTGGGAGATGGTTGGGAAGATGCTGCTCCCTTTCGAGGCTCTAATGGGGGTTTGTCCACGTTGGCCTGTACTGATGGGGGGACCTTGGCCTGCTGGGGTTGCTCTGCTTTTGTTTCCTCTGCTCTCTCAGTAGCAGGTGGTTTGGTCTCCTTTGCAGGGGGCATCTTGGGAGAGGCCGGTGCAGACAACTTGGGGGAAGCTGGCGGTGTGGTGTGGGGCTCATCCTGAACAGATGAGGTGATCAAAGTGGATGCAGAGCTGAAGATGGAGGATCCAAAGCCAAACATCTTCCCAGACACTGACTCTTCAGGCTTTGAGGGGGTAGACTGAGATTTGGGACCACCAAAGCCAAATAAGCCTCCTGACTCCTGCTTGGGGGGTTGCTGTGTGGATGGGATGGCACTACTCTGGCTGGGCTGCTGTGGTGGTGTCTGAGGTTCTGATGTTCTCCGGATCTCTAGTGCCTTCTGAGCAGGTGCTGAACTGGCTGGTTTCCCAAGCTCCTGCTTTGGGGGAGTGATTTTGGGGTCTGGCTTTGGAGCTTCCAGGGACTGTACTTGTGCCAGAGGCTGTGCAGCTGGCTGTTCCTGTGCAGGCATTTGCTTTTCTGGCTGCTGTAAGGGTTGACCAACCTCGTTCTGCTTGTTTGTAGGTGTGGCTGGTCGCTCCTTCGACTTTTGAACAATTGCAGGTTTCTGGTTGTCAATTGAGATCTCAGTAGATGAAGCCTCTTTTTTCAGTGCGGAGCCAACTGTTGTAGTCTCTTTTGTTTTGAGTGAATCTGGAACAGGTGCCTCATTGCTTTGAACTGCAGCTGGAAGTTGGACCTCTTTAGTCTCTACTGCTGTCGAAAATGGTACTTCCTTCTTCAGAGGTAAACCTGATTGTACAGCATAGTTATCTTGGATTGAACCTAGTGTTGGGGACACCTTTCTGTTTTGTGACCCTGGTAGTATAGGTTCCTTATTCTTTTGAGGTGAGGCTGGGGCTGGTGCCTCCTTAGTGAGAGGTGAATCAGTGACCTCCTTGATGAGAGGGGAGGCAGAAGTTGGTTCCTCCTTGATAAGGGCTGAGGAAAAAACTTCCTTCTTGACAGGCAAAGCTGTGGTTGGGACCTCATCTGTTACAGACACACCTGGTGGTGTAGGATATTTTTTATTTTGTGGTGAATCTGGTGTTGGAGTGTCCTGCTTTAAAGCTGTAACTGGTGTCTCCCCCATTTTGGATGAGGCTGGTAATGGAGTCTCTTTTTGTGGTGCAGCAAGTGTGGTTCTCTCCTCTTTTTGTAGTGTGGAGGCGGCCTTCTTCTGATCGACAGCAGGTATGGCTGTCTCCTTTTCTTTTTGAGATGCCGGAGTCTCCTTTTGAGGTGCAACAGGTGTAGAAACTTTGTTGAGTAAGGGTTGGGGTTTCATCATGCGGGGTCCTGGGGGTTCCATTCCCCCAAGAGCTCTGTGCATCTGGCAGTTCAGACACAGCCATTCCTTCACCTGAAAAAAAATATTCAGTCACATTTAAGAGTAAACTATGATAATCAAACTGAAAATAACAGACTGTGTTCAATGGATTTTTCGAAAAAATATTTAAACAAACAAGAACATAAAATACCACATGCTTGCAATTTCATTTACCTCAGTAACATTTGTCATGGGGTTAAATCCACAGAGGTTGCAGACAGTGTTCTTGCATTCGGTGCAGGTGTTGTAGTTGGGAGGGTCCTTGGAGTCAATGTTAAAGTCCACCTTGCAGAGTGGACAGGTGGACTGGCCTGCTTTGGGTGCTGGTTGGGAGGATGCTACTCCTTTTGGAGGCTCTAATGGGGGTTGGTCCACTTTAGCCTGTACTGATGTGGGGACCTTGGCCTGCTGGGGTTGCTCTGCTTTTGTTTCCTCTGCTCTCTCAGTAGCAGGTGGTTTGGTCTCCTTTGCAGGGGGCATCTTGGGAGAGGCCGGTGCAGACAACTTGGGGGAAGCTGGCGGTGTGGTGTGGGGCTCATCCTGAACAGCTGAGGTGATCAAAGTGGATGCAGAGCTGAAGATGGAGGATCCAAAGCCAAACATCTTCCCAGACACTGACTCTTCAGGCTTTGAGGTAAACTGAGATTTGGGACCACCAAAGCCACCAAAGAAGCCCCCTGACTCCTGCTTGGGGTGTTGCTGTGTGTCTGGGATGGCACTACTCTGCCTACGCCCAGGCTGGCTGGGCTGCTGTGGTTGTTTCTGAGGTTCTGAAGCTCTCCGGTTCACCTGTGATGCCATCTGAGCTGGGCTTGCCGGCTTTTGAGTGCCTGCTGCTTTAGTAGCTTCAGCTTTTGATACTTTAGCTGCAGGGGGAACTGGTTTCCTTTGAGGGGAGCTTGGGATTGGACTGTCTGTCTTCACAGATGCAGCAGGTGTTGCAATGTCCTTTTGGGCTACAATAGGTGTGACAGTGACTGTTTGAGGTGCAAAAACTTTGTTGGGATACAGTTTCATCATGAGGGGTTCTGGGGGTTCAATTCCTCCAAGAGCTCTCTGCATCTGGCAGTTCAGACACAGCCACTCCTTCATCTGAAAGAGCAGTGTTGTGTTAGATACATACTGTTGTTGGATTCTGGGTTAAACTTGGGACATTGCTATCCTAGAGACTGATTTTTACATCAGAAGTTAATGGTTATCTGTAGGAGCCAGATGGCTTTGGAATGTGCTGGGTGGACAGGAGGAAGACACAGGATTGCTATTGGGGATACGGATGGACATCTGTGAATTGGGCAAATGAGGGGTTGAGGTCAGGTCAGATCCCCTTAAGGGAGGAATTATGGTTTATTACCCCATTACTTCCTCTTCCTGTCGAACCATAATTTATGTAAGGATTAGAGAGAAGGAGGAGTACCTAAATTGGAGTATACAGTGGCTTGTGAAAGTATTCACCCCCTTGGCATTTTTCCTACCTTGTTGCCTTACATCCTGGAATTAAAATGTATGTTTTGGGGGTTTGTATCATTTGGTTTACACAACATGCCTTCCACTTTGAAGATGCAAAATATTTAATCTTGTGAAAAAAACAAGAAATAAGACAAAAAAAACAGAAAACTTGAGCGTGCACAACTATTCATCCCCCCCAAAGTCAATACTTTCTGGAGCCACCATTTGCAACAATTACAGCAGTAAGTCTCTTGGGGTATGTCTCTATAAGCTTGGCACATCTAGCCACTGGGATTTTTGCCCATTCTTCAAGGCAAAACTGCTCCAGCTCCTTCAAGTTGGATGGGTTCCGCTGGTGTCCAGCAATCTTTAAGTCATACCACAGATTCTCAATTGGATTGAGGTCTGGGCTTTGACTAGGCCATTCCAATACATTAAATGTTTCCCCTTAAACCACTCAAGTGTTGCTTTAGCATTACGCTTAGGGTCATTGTCCTGCTGGAAGGTGAACCTCTGTCCCAGTCTCAAATCTCTGGAAGACTGAAACAGGTTTCCCTGAAGAATTTCCCTGTATTTAGCGCCATCCATCATTCCTTCAATTCGGACCAGTTTCCCAGTCCCTGCCGATGAAAAACATCCCCACAGCATGATGCTGCCACCACCATGCTTCACTGTGGGGATGATGTTCTCGGGGTGATGAGAGATGTTGGGTTTGCACCAGACATAGCGTTTTCCTTGATGGCCAAAAAGATACATTTTAGTCTCATCTGACCAGAGTACCTTCTTCCATATGTTTGGGGAGTCTCCCATATTTCTTTTGGCAAACACCAAACATGTTTGCTTATTTTTTTCTTTAAGTAATGGCTTTTTTTCTGGCCACTCTTCCATAAAGCCCAGCTCTGTGGAGTGTATGGCTTAAAGTGGTCCTATGGAGAGATACTCCAATCTCCGCTGTGGAGCTTTGCAGCTCCTTCATGGTTATCTTTGGTTTCTTTGTTGCCTCTCTGATTAATGCCCTCCTTGCCTGGTCTGTGAGTTTTGGTGGGTGGCCCTCTCTTGGCAGGTTTGTTGTGGTGCCATATTATTTCCATTTTTAATAATGGATTTAACGGTGCTCTGTGGGATGTTCAAAGTTTCATTTTTTTTTTATAACCCAACCCTGATCTGTACTTCCCCACAACTTTGCCCCTGACCTGTGTGGAGAGCTCCTTGGTCTTCATGGTGCCGCTTGCTTGGTGGTGCCCGTTGCTTAGTGGTGTTGCAGACTCTGTTGCTTTACAGAACAGGTGTATATAAACTGAGATCATGTGACAGATCATGTGACACTTAGATTGCACACAGGTGGACTTTATTTAACTAATTATGTGACTTCTGAAGGTAATTGGTTGTACCAGATCTTATTTAGGTGCTTCATAGCAAAGGGGTGAATACACAAGCACTCACCACTTTTCCGGGTTTTAATTTTTTTTTTTTTTAAACAAGTCGTTTTTTAAATTTTACTTCACCAATTTGGACTATTTTGTGTATGTCCATTACATTAAATCCAAATAAAAATCAATTTACAGGTTGTAATGCAACAAAATAGGACAAACGCCAAGGGGGATGAATACTTTTGCAAGGCACTATATATACTTGTGGTGGTGGAAACATGCTTTGTCTAATGCAGCTGTATTGATCCTCTGGGCAGAATAAACTTGGTTAAGCTTTCATAGTGTCCGTAGAATTTTTTACTCTGAGAATTAGAACCTAACACTGTATACTAGTGATGGGGGAATAAACCGTTATGTACAGTTACATATCACAACATTATTTTTTAACAATAATATATTGATATTTGATTCCAAGTATCGATTTGTAAAAAAATATATAAACATTGCCTTCGGAAAGTGTTCAGACCCCTTGACTTTTCCCACATTTTGTTACGTTACAGTCTAATTCTAAAATGGATAAAATAAAATCCTCATTAATCTTCAAACAATACCCGAGAATGTCAAAGCGAAAACAGGTTTTTAGAAATGTTTGCAAATTAATAAAAAACTAAAAACAGAAAAACCTTATTTAGATACAGTTGAAGTCGGAAGTTTATATATACCTTAACCAAATACATTTATACTCAGTTTTTTTTACAATTCCTGACATTTAATCCTAGTAAAAATTCCGTTTTAGGTCAGTTAGGATCACCACTTTATTTTAAGAATGTGAAATGTCAGAATAATAGTAGAGAGAATGATTTATTTCAGCTTTTATTTCTTTCATCACATTCCCAGTGGTACAGAAGTTTACATACACTCAATTAGTATTTGGTAGCATTGCATTTAAATTGTTTAACTTGGGTCAAACATTTCGGGTAACCTTCCACAAGCTTCCCACAATAAGTTGGGTGAATTTTGGCGCATTCCTCCTGACAGAGCTGGTGTAACTGAGTCAGGTATGTAGGCCTCCTTGCTAGCACACGCTTTTTCAGTTCTGCCCACAAATGTTCTATAGGATTGAGGTCAGGGCTTTGTGATGGACACTCCAATACCTTGACATTGTTGTCCTTAAGCCATTTTGCCAATTTGGAAGTATGTATTTGCGACTAGAGACTCTGGAGACTCTTACCTCCCTCATTAGCTTTAAGCACCAGCTGTCAGAGCAGCTCACAGATCACTGCACCTGTACATAGCTAATCTGTAAATAGCCCATCCAATCTACCTCATCCCCATATTGTATTTATTTATTTATCTTGCACCTTTACACCCAGTATCTCTACTTGCACATTCATCTTCTGCACATTCTACTATTCCAGTGTTTAATTGCTATATTGTAATTACTTCGCCACCATGGCCTATGTATTACCTTACCTCTCTTATCCTATCTCATTTGCACATGCTGTATATAGATTTTTCTACTTATTCCATGTGTAACTCTGTGTTGTTGTATGTGTCAAACTGCTTTACTTTATCTTGGCCAGGTCACAGTTGCAAATGAGAACTTGTTCTCAACTAGCCTACCTGGTTAAATAAAGGTGAAAAAAAGAATAATAATTGCAACCAAGCTTTAACTTCCTAACTGATGTCTTGAGATGTTGCTTCAATATATCCACATAATTTTCCTGCCTCATGATGCCATCTATTTTGTGAAGTGCACCAGTCCCTCCTGCAGCAAAGCACCCCCACAACATGATGCTGCTACCCCCATGCTTCAAGGTTGGGTTGGTGTTCTTCGGCTTGCAAGCCTCCCCTTTTTCCACCAAACATAACAATTGTCATTATGGCCAAACAGTTCTATTTTTGTTTCATCAAACCAGAGGACATTTATCCAAAAAGTAAGATCTTTGTCCCCATGTGCAGTTGCAAACCGTAGTCTGGCTTTTTTATGCCGGTTTTGGAGCAGTGGTTTCTTCCTTGCTGAGCGGCCTTTCAGGTTATGTCGATATAGGACTCATTTTACTGTGGATATAGATACTTTTGTACCTGTTTCCTCCAGCGACTTCACAAGGTCTATTGCTGTTGTTCTGGGATTGATTTGCACTTTTCGCACCAAAGTATGTTCATCTCTAGGAGACAGAACACGTCTCCTTCCTGAATAATATGACGGCTGCGTGGTCCCATGGTGTTTATACTTGCGTACTATTGTTTGTACAGATGAACGTGGGACCTTCAGGCATTTGGAAATTGCTCCTAAGAATGAACCAGACTTGTGGAGGTCTACAATTTTTTTCTGAGGTCTTGGCTGATTTCTTTTGATTTTCCCATGATGTAAAGCAAAGAGGCACTGAGTTTGAAGGTAGGATTTGAAATACATCCACAGGTAAAACTCCAATTGACTCAAATTATGTCAATTAGCCTATCAGAAGCTTCTAAAGCCATGACATCATTTTCTGGAATCATTTTCTGGAATGTTCCAAGCTTTTTAAAGGCACAGTCAACTTAGCGTATGTAAACTTCTGACCCACTGGAATTGTGATACAGTGAATTATAAGTTAAATAATCTGTCTGTAAACAGTTGTTGGAAAAATTACTTGTGTCATGCACAAAGTAGATGTCCTAACCGTCTTGCCAAAACTATAGTTTGTTAACAACAAATTTGTGGAGTGGTTGAAAAACGAGTTTTAATGACTCCAAACTAATTGCATGTAAACTTCTGACTTCAATTGTAAGTATTCAGACCCTTTGCTATGAGACTCGAAATTGACCCCAGGTGCATCCTGTTTCCATTGATCATCCTTGAGATGTTTCTACAACTTGATTGGAGTCCACCTGTGATAAATCCAATTGATTGGACATGATTTGAAAAGGCACAAACCTGTCTATATAAGATCCCACAGTTGACAGTGCATGTCAGAGCAAAAAACCAAGCCATCAGGTCGAAGGAATTGCCTGTAGAGCTCAGAGACAGGATCGTGTCGAGGAATAGATCTGGGTAAGGGCACCAAAACAATTCTGCAGCATTGCAGATACACAAGAACACAGTGGCCTCCATCATTCTTAAATTGAAGATGTTTGGAAACACCAAGACTCTTCCTAGAGCTGGCCGCCCGACCAAACTGAGCAATCAGGATACAAGGGCATTGGTCAGGGAGGTGACCAAGAACCTGATGGTCACTCTGACAGAGCTCTAGAGTTCCTCTGTGGAGATGGGAGAACCTTCCAGAAGGACAACCACCACTGACAGCCCGCTTGGAGTTTGCCAAAAGGCACATAAAGACTCTCAGACTATGAGAAACAAGATTCTCTGGTGTGATGAAACCAAGATTGAACTCTTTGGCCTGAATGAAAAGCGTCACGTCTGGAGGAAACCTGGCACCATCCCTACAGTGAAGATGTTTTTCAGTGGCAGGAACTGGGAGACCAGTCAGGATCGAGACAAAGATGAACGGAGCAAAGTACAGAGAGAGATCCATGATGAAAACCTGCTCCAGAGCACTCAGGACCTCAGACTGCGGCGAAGGTTCACCTTCCAACAGGACAACGACCCTAAGCACACAGCCAAGAAAATGCAGGTGTGGCTTCGGGACAAGTCTCTGAATGTCCTTGAGTTGCCCAGCCAGAGCCCGGACTTGAACCTGATCTAACATCTCTTGAGAGACCTGAAAATAGCTATGCAACAATGCTCCCCATCCAACCTGACAGAGCTTGAAAGGATCTGCAGAGAAGAATGGGAGAAACTCCCCAAATACAGGTGTGCCAAGCTTGTAGAGTCATAGACAAGAAGACTTGATGCTGTAATTGCTGCCAAAACCTGTTTTTGCCTTGTCATATGATATTGTGTGTAGATTGATGAGGAAAATAAACATTTGAATTAATTTTAGAATAAGGCTGTAACGTAACAAAATGTGGAAAAAGTCAAGGGGTCTGAATAATTTCCGAAGGCACTGTATATTTAAGCAATAAGGCACAAGGGGGTGTGGTATATTGGCCATATACCACAAACCCCTGAGGTCCCTTATTGCTATTATAAATTGGTTACCAATGCAATTAGACCAGTAAAAATAAATGTTTTGTCATACCAGTGGTATACGGTATGATATAACACGGCTGTCAGCCAATCAGCATTCAGGGCTCGAACCACCCAGTTTATAATGCTGAATATTTCCATCTGAATATTCAGTCTGCATACAACATCGTTGCTCTAAGTATCTTGCTTGAATATTATACAGTAGTTAAGTTGAATAGATATGTTACAATTTGTGTAACTAAAGCACTCAATACAAGTACCTTAAATGTCCCTATTATTGAACATTTCAACTGAATAAAACATTGGCAGGCAAAGGCAATTTGACAGAGTAGCCATAATTGTATTATGTTTAAATTAATTCCCAGAACAGTAATTTCTTACCTCAGTAACGCTTGTCATGGGGTTAAATCCACAGAGGTTGCAGACAGTGTTCTTGCATTCGGTACAGGTGTTGTAGTTGGGAGGGTCCTTGGATCCCTTGTTGAGTTCCACCTTGCAGAGTGGACAGGTGGACTGGCCTGCTTTGGGAGATGGTTGGGAAGATGCTGCTCCCTTTGGAGGCTCTGATGGGGGTTTGTCCACGTTGGCCTGTATTGATGGGGGGACCTTGGCCTGCTGGGGTTGCTCTGCTTTTTTCTCCTCTGCTCTCTGAACAGCAGGTGGTTTGGTCTCCTTTGCAGGGGGCATCTTGGGAGAGGCCGGTGCAGACAACTTGGGGGAAGCTGGCGGTGTGGTGTGGGGCTCATCCTGAACAGCTGAGGTGATCAAAGTGGATGCAGAGCTGAAGATGGAGGATCCAAAGCCAAACATCTTCCCAGACACTGACTCTTCAGCCTTTGAGGCAGCAGGCTGAGACTTTGGACCACCAAAGCCAAAGAAGCCTCCTGTCTCCTGCTTGGGGTGTTGCTGTGTGGACGGAATGGCACTACTCTGCCTACGCCCAGGGCTGGGCTGCTGTGGTGGTTTCTGAACTTCTGATGTTCTCCGGTTTTCCTGTGGTGTCTTCTGAGCAGGTCCTGGAGAGGTCCCAACTTTAGGAGGCTGTTGCTGAGGCTTCACAGGTTCTGCTTTCGGTGCACTTGCTGGGGTCTGCTGAGGCTGGACTTGTTGAGTCTTCTGCTGTAGGGGCTGCTGCTGTGGTTGTGCAGCACTCCCCTGTTTAGCCCCTGATGGGTCTCCTGGTTTTAGAGGACTTGCAGGTTTCTGGTCCTGCTTTGCAGTCATTGTGGGGGAGTTTGGCTTTCTCTGGGGGGAGGCTGGCATTGGGGTGTCTTTCTTTGGGGCTATGGCTGGTGTTTGAGCCTCTTTTTTGGGTGACACTGGTGTTGGTGCACCTTTTTGGGCACCAGTTGGTGTGGGAGTCTCCTGCTTTTGAAGCGCAAAGGGTGCAGACACCATGGGGGAAGCTGGCGGTGTGGTGTGGGGCTCATCCTGAACAGCTGAGGTGATCAAAGTGGATGCAGAGCTGAAGATGGAGGATCCAAAGCCAAACATCTTCCCAGACACTGACTCTTCAGGCTTTGAGGTAAACTGAGATTTAGGACCACCAAAGCCACCAAAGAAGCCCCCTGACTCCTGCTTGGGGGGCTTGGCCTGTAGTGTTGGCTCAGCTTTGGCAGGAGATGTCCCACCTTTTGGAGGCTCTTGCTGAGGCTTCCCAGGCACCTGCTGTGACAGGGTGGCATTACTCCGCTCATGCCCAGGTTGGTCTGGCTGTTCTGATGGTTTCTGAGGCCCTGATGTTCTCCGGTTCTCCTGTGGTGCCTTCTGAACAGGTGCTGGGCTGGCTAGTTTCTGAAGGTCTGCTGCTCTAGCAGCATCTGCCTTGAGTGGCTCTGTTGCTGATGTAGCAGGTTTTCTCTGGGGGGAGCCTGGTGTTGGAATGTCTTTCTTTTGGGTAGTGATGGGTGTGACAGTGGCCTTCTGAGGTGCAGAACCTTTGTTTGGAGAAGGTTGGGGTTTCTTCATGGGAGGTCCTGTGGGTTCCATTCTCTGCATCTGGCAGTTCAGACACAGCCACTCTTTCACCTGAAAGAAATTGACAGCGTAAAGATGGTCAAATCACATTATCCAACATGGTTAAATATTATTTAGTACCATGATTTCAATCAGAAACACTAAATATGCCTTTGTCAACCGATACTTGCAAATGTGATAATGGGTACTTGTGAACTTCAACTTCCACATAATCAGTAAACAAAGCAATATTCACAATGTTCTGTGCCTGTTGTGTCAAGTCTAAGACGGTTTCAATGTCAGTGTCCTCAAGGAAATGTATGTATGAATTTAACTGTCCAAGAGGACAGTGTTCACCCATTGTGTAAAAAAAATGGTTCATAATTATTCCATGTTCGCTAATTACACCTTTTTGGGTTATTAAGCAATTATTGCTTGATATTATTATACAGTAGCCATTAGCCAATAGTAAAAGGCTATACCTTGCTATTATGAGACACTCACACTCCCACTCCCTCCTAAGTGAGGGACTCTCACTTAGGAGGGAGCTGAACACCAGTCTTAAAATAAATTATGTTTCCTACAACTCCCTGCCTGCACTCACAATTTGAATGTCCTCTACTGTAAATGTGCAGGGGACCATCAGGTCTCCAAACATACATGAACTCTGTGTTTTAATCTGTTTATCTGCTCTCTGATAGCGATACAGTCCTCCTGAGGGAAGCACATAATGCAGGATATCAGACAAAAGGCCATTAGTAAAGCTTGTGGAACAGTTTACCATACCTCCCACTGCCTCTTGCAATGATACGAGGCCTCTGTGATGGTAAGGGAGTCACTGGTCTGCATAATGCAATGATAACACTAATGGATCTCATCAGCTCTGAGAAATGTGCTGTTAACCAAGTCACAGGTAAAACTATTCCCAGCTTCCCCTTATGTGCTGCAAAGACTGTCAGATGGACACCTACATTATCTTAATCACTATAAAAGAAGTGGGTCTATATAATCAACCTGCTCTACTCATGAACACAGCAAGCTCTCCATTCTGTGGACTCCTAGTTTAGGCCATCATGATGCACAGCAAATTATCCAGTGTAAAAAATAAAAAAAATAAACATGGAGAGTGTTAAATCAACACCTAAGTGTTGAGTCTGTGGACCTAAATAGACACTGGAACAGTGTTAAATTAACACACTTACTGCTTAGTGTAAAGTCTTATTCAAATTTTTCCCTGAGTGCCTTGCCTTTCGAGTAAATTATAGAGTTACCACCCATAATTATATGTGTTAGTGACAGAGACATGGTTGTTGAATTCATTTATTTTTAGGTTCTCTGGACTTCACCAAGTGAGATCAAAAGCAAATATGTTATCATTCAAAATGTAATAATCTTTAACACCATACCATATGTATTTCATAAGGCCTTATTTTGAGGGTCTAGTTTAACTCAAATACATAGGCCTGAAACTGGTGCACATCACTTTGAACCAAAACCACGCTAATCATTATCATATTTCCCAGCATGCTCTATTACAGGTAGATTTTTATATATGTTTATGTTTCATGGCATGGCAGCCACAACCCTGCAACAGGAGCCACACCAAGGCCTCCTGTGCACACCCAGAATGGAGCATTGGCAGACACTCCCATCCCCTGCAGCAGCTCCACTCCTTTGGCAGGAGTTTCATCAGGGTGGACTGAGCTCTGCCAACACTGCTCTCCCAGTTCCCCCCCAGTCCCTTCATCCAGCGACTTGAGGGAGGTCTGCCAACACTGCTCTCTCAGTTCCCCCCCAGTCCCTTCATCCAGCGACTTGAGGGAGGTCTGCCAACACTGCTCTCTCAGTTCCCCCCCAGTCCCTTCATCCAGCGACTTGAGGGAGGTCTGTCAAATGCTCAGTCTGCTCTGCTCTCACGTGGTTGGCCAAGGACCTTGGCAAAGTCTCAGCTCACTCAACAAATAGCTGAAAATGCCTGTTAGCTCTTATGCGAATGAGCTGAATACCTCCTATGACTTTAAATCTCATAGAGGGCTTGGGCTAATGCACCTAAATGTGCCAAGTATGATTAAAAAATGGACACAGTTGATATTTGGGTACAGGACTCGTGTCCTGACATTCTGGTTCTTTCTGAAACATGGTTAAATTGTTATGTATCTGATAAATACATTGAAGTAAATGATTATAATGTATTTAGATGTGACAGATTACAGAAAGGGGGAGGAGTGGCCATATATGTAAAATCTAATATCATCGCGTCCCAATCTTGAAATATTTATGTTCCTAAGAAATTTGAGCTCCTGGTTGTCGATATGTCCATAAACCAAAATACACATGTATTTGTTGCTGGGATTTACCGCCCCCCTGCTGCCATGGCGGATGCTGTTGTTGCTATAGCCGAGTGTTTAGCCCCTTTTTCGTCCTCGGAGTTGGTCATTGTAGGGGATTTGAATCTGGATAGGCTATCCCCGGCCTCAAATCAATTTCAGAGTATATGCAATGATTTGAATCTGACTCAAGTGATTTCAAAACCCACACGGCCTAAATGTGAAAAATCCTGGTAACTCCTCATTGATTGATTTAATTCTTACTAATAACCCGCATAAATATTTGTCTAGTGCAGTATTTGCATATCATCTCAGTGATCATTGTCCCATAGTATGTATTAGAGATACGAAACAGCAAAATACGAATCCTCGTTTAATTAAGAAGATACATTTTTAAAAATGTTTTCTCCTCAAGGGTTTTAACATGACATGTTTTACTCAGATTTAGCCACTATCTCCTGTATTCCTGACCCTGAGTTGGCTCTCGAACATTTCTCTTCCATATTTATTCCCCTGGCAGATAAACGCGCCCCTTTTAAACAATTCACAGTCAAAGATAGATCCAGCACTTCAGATGAGCTCATTCAGATGAGAAATCAGGCCTGGGCCAAAGCAAGGAAATCTTAGCACTCTGTAGTGTACTGGCAATCTTTCAGTGAATTGAGAAACAAATGTACTATCTCGAAAAATAGAAAGCTAAACCAAGCTATTTTTTAAGCTCTATAGCTGACTCTGCTGGTGATCCTTCAACATTTTGCAAAACAGTAAATTAACTGAAGAGTACAAATTCCTCTTCTTCCCTGCCTAAGCAAGTTCTTTCTGACTCTGGCATCATAACTGAGAAGAAAGGAATAAGTGATGCATTTAATCCTCATTTTATCTCGGCAGGCTTTTTATTTGAGAGAAACTGTGGTTTAATTGACCCTGGTCAGTCAATTGACTGCTCTTTCCCTGCCAGCCTCCAGCTGACTCGACGGTTAACCTGTCAACTTCTAGTGAATATTTGTTTCATTTGAACAATTTACTATCTGTGGTGTGCTACAGTGCCTTGCAAATGTATTCATCCCCCTTGGCTTTTTCCTATTTTGTTGCATTACAACCTGATATTTAAATAGATTTTTATTTGGATTTCATGTAATGGACATACACAAAATAGTCCAAATTGGTGAAGTGAAATGAAAAAAATAACTTGTTTAAAAAAATAAAAAATAAATTAAAACGGAAAAGTGGTGCGTGCATATGTATTCACCCCCTTTGCTATGAAGCCCCTAAATAAGATCTGGTGCAACCAATTACCTTCAGAAGTTACATAATTAGTTAAATAAAGTCCACCTGTGTGCAATCTAAGTGTCACATGGTCTCAGTATATATACACCTGTTCTGAAAGAGGCCCAGAGTCTGCAACACCACTAAGCAAGGGGCACCACCAAGCAAGCAACACCATGAAGACCAAGGAACTCTCCAAACAGGTCAGGGACAAAGTTGTGGAGAAGTACAGATCAGGGTTGGGTTATAAAAAATATACGAAACTTTGAACATCCCACAGAGCACCATTAAATCCATTATAAAAAATGGAAAGAATATGGCACCACAAAAAACTTGCCAAGAGAGGGCCACCCACCAAAACTCACAGACCAGGCAAGGAGGGTATTAATCAGAGAGGCAAAAAGAAACCAAAGATAACCCTGAAGGAGCTGCAAAGCTCCACAGCGGAGATTGGAGTATCTGTCCATAGGACCACTTTAAGCCATACACTCCACAGAGCTGGGCTTTACGGAAGAGTGGCCAGAAAAAAAGCCATTGCTTAAAGAAAAAAATAAGCAAACATTGTTGGTGTTTGCCAAAAGGCATGTGGGAGATTCCCCAAACATATGGAAGAAGGTACTAAAATTGAGCTTTTGGGCCATCAAGGAAAACGCTATGTCTGGTACAAACCCAACATCTCTCATCACCCCGAGAACATCATCCCCACAGTGAAGCATGGTGGTGGCAGAATCATGCAGTGGGGATGTTTTTCATCGGCGGGGACTGGGAAACTGGTCCGAATTGAAGGAATGATGGATGGCGCTAAATACAGGGAATTTCATGAGTGGATCCTGTTTCAGTCTTACAGAGATCTGAGACTGGGACAGAGGTTCACCTTCCAGCAGGACAATGACCCTAAGCATACTGCTAAAGCAACACTCGAGTGGTTTAAGGGATTAAGGGGAAACATTTAAATGTCTTGGAATGGCCTACTCAAAGCCCAGACCTCAATCCAATTGAGAATCTGTGGTATGACTTAAAGTTTGTTGCACACCAGCAGAACCCATCCAACTTGAAGGAGCTGAATGCAGTTTTGCCTTGAAGAATGGGCATACCCCAAGAGACCTGCAGCTGTAATTTCTGCAAAAGGTGGCTCTACAAAGTATCGACTTTGGGGGGGGGGGGGGGGGGGTGAATAGTTATGCACGCTCAAGTTCAGTTTTTTTGTGTTATTTCTTGTTTTTTTTACAATAAAACATATTTTGCATCTTCAAAGTGGTAGGCATGTTGTGTAAATCAAATTATATAAACCCCCAAAAAATATATTTTAATTCCAGGTTGTAAGGCAACAAAATAAGAAAAATGCCAAAGGTGGTGAATACTGTCGCAAGCCACTGTAGATGCCTTGCTTAAGATTGACGAAAGAAATACACTGGGGCTAATATGCTTGATCCATTTTGCAGAAGCTCTCTGCCACCCTGATTGCTGAATCATTAACCCATATTTTTATCCTGACAATTATTTCTGGTACTATCCCCAAGGTTTGGAAGCCGGCCCATGTACTCTCCCTTCACAAAGGTGGTGACCCTTATGACCTAAATAATTATCGCCTTATTTCTAAACTTTATTGCCTAGCTAAAATATTAGAATCCTTGATTAATTCTCAGCCAATATGTTTCTTGTCTTTGAAATGTATTCTAAATGTACATCTGAATATCTGGACTAGTCCAGTGACTGCTGAGAAAGATCAGCTGACAACAGGGGAAAGTCCTTGTGGCGGCACGGAGAGAAGGCTGACAGGAGGGAATAGACCCCACTGGGACAGTCATGGGGTAGCTTCCCATTTCTGTAGTTTCCCATGCTTCGCAGTATGTTGGAAACACCCGCTTTTAGCTACAGAAAGTCAACATACGAGAATACCCCTAGAGTCTGCGAGAGCGGGGGCGGAAGATGACTCATTGGCTGACAACATGGTAACGACTGGACCGGAAACGACTACGAGTAATGAGAGCACAGCACAAGAGAACACCACAGCAACTGTCACAAGTTCCGCTGCAACAGCGGGCCACAAACAGATGCAGGTATGTGTCTGTGGTTGGAGGAAAGTTACATCACAACATGGGTTGAGGATCCACCAGGGGAAGAAGGGGTGTTTGGGTAAAGAGAGACAGAGGCCTCGCATTGATCACTTTCTGCGAAAGCGATCAAATCAGTCGAATGAAGCACAGCAAATGGACGCAAACCATAGTTTGCAGTGCATCAGTACCACTGTCATGGAGGACGTAAACTCAAGCACCGAAGTAACAACTGAGGTGGAACCAACAACAGGAGTGGAACTCACCCAGCCTCCCAGACCTGCAGTCGAGAGGAGACTACCAGGGCACAGACCGTATGTGAAGTGGCCTGGCGCCAGTGACAAGAAGTTGTGGGAAGCAGTGAATACTGACCTTACCTTGACCCTCGAGAAACTTCGAGGCACAGTGGAGAAGAAGTTGGAGAGGATGGGGGACATCATCTATGAGTACGGGGCAGAAAGCTTTGGAGTGCAAGAGGCAAAAGGCGGGAGAAAGGTTCCAACCCCACCAGTTTCCAGGAGGCAACTAGAAATCAAGCGCCTCGTTCAAGAAAGGAGACAGCTTAAGAAACAGTGGAAGAAGGCCTCGGAAGTGGAAAAGGAGGGCATAGAGGCACTTCAGGCTGACATTAAAACCCGGTTGGCATCCCTCCGTAGAGCAGAGAACCTACGGAAACGCAGAAGGAAGAAAGAACAAACTAGAACTCGATTCTATAAAGATCCCTTCAAGTTCCTTAAAAGTCTCTTCACGAAGGAAAAAAGTGGAGCTCTAAAAACAACAAAGAAAGACCTAGAGGAGCACCTGATAACAACAAACTTTGACTCAAAGCGACATGAACATCTGGCCATCCCATCAGATATCCCACCCATTGAACCCCCGGAACATCATATTGAGACCAGCCCTCCGACATGGAAAGAGGTGGAAAACACAGTTCGACGGGCAAGAACAGCATCAGCCCCGGGGCCAAATGGAGTCCCGTACAAAGTGTATAAGAACGCACCAGACGTCCTGAGGGTTCTCTGGAGGCTTATGAGAACAGCTTGGCAAAAGAAGATAATACCCAAAGTGTGGCGTAGGGCAGGCGGGGTCCTGATCCCTAAGGAGAAGGATGCAGTGAACATCAGCCAATTCCGCCCAATCTCCTTACTGAATGTCGAGGGTAAAATCTTCTTTAGGGTCATTGCCCAGAGGATGTCCGAGTACCTGCAAAGGAATGCGTACGTTGATACATCTGTACAGAAGGCAGGAATATCAGGGTTCTCTGGCTGCTTGGAACACTCCAGCATGATCTGGCACCAGATCCAAATGGCCAAGGTGGAGAAAAGGGACCTCCATGTAGTCTTCCTCGACCTCGCCAATGCATTTGGCTCTGTGCCCCATGAACTCCTGTGGTCTGCCTTCAGATTTTTCCACATACCGGACACCATCACAACGCTGGTGAAGTCGTACTTCCAGGATCTGCAGTTCTGCTTCACCACCTCAGAGTTCACCACCTCATGGCAGTGCCTGAATGTAGGTATAATGGCGGGATGTACCATTTCTCCGTTGGCATTCATAATGGCAATGGAGGTTATCATCAGATCCTCAAAATGGGTTGCTGGTGGACAGCGAGTCGACTCTGGTTTCCGCCTCCCTCCACTCAGAGCCTACATGGACGACATTACAACATTGACCACCACTGTCCCATGCACCAGGAGACTGCTCAGAAAACTCGAGGAGAACATCAGCTGGGCCCGTATGAAGATTAAACCATCCAAGTCACGCAGCATCTCGATTGTGAAGGGAGTACTCTCTGACCTGAAATTCTTCATCGGAGATGACCAAATCCCAACAGTGTCTGAGCAGCCGGTAAAAAGCCTTGGAAGGTGGTATGATGCAAGCCTGAAGGACAAAGACCAGGTGCAACAGCTGCGCAAAGACATCAGTAGTAGCCTACAGTCATCGACAACACCCAGCTACCTGGAAAGTTAAAGGCCTGGTGTCTGCAGTTTGGTCTCCTACCCCGGGTGTTGTGGCCCCTAGCAGTGTATGAGGTTCCAATCTCAACAGTGGAGAAGATGGAAAGAGGAGTCACAGGCTACTTAAAGAAGTGGCTCGGAGTTCCACGATGCCTTACCACCATAGGCCTCTATGGAGATGGTGTCCTCAAGCTGCCCCTCACCAGTCTAACAGAGGAATTCAAGTGTGCAAAAACCAGGCTCCAGATGACACTGAATGAATCTCGAGACCCAGTGGTGAGCAACAACGCGCCGACCTTGGCAACTGGGCGCAAATGGAGGCCAGGAAAAGCAGTCCAGGAGGCAACAGCAGCCCTCAGACATGCTGACATTGTGGGTCATGTTCAGCAAGGGAGAGGAGGCCTTGGGCTAACTAGCCGTGCTGCTTGGAGTAAGGCCACTGCACCAGAGCGGCGGAAGATGGTAGTGCAGGAAGTACGCCATCAGGAGGAGGCTGCAAGGTGGGCCAAGGCAGTCTCTCTTGCCAAACAGGGACAGTGGACTCGATGGGACAGTGTGGAGAAGAGGAAGATCAGCTGGAAGGATCTGTGGGCCATGGAAGCGAGGCGGTTGAGCTTTTCCATCAGAGCAACATATGACGTCCTTCCAACACCAGTTAATCTTCACCAATGGTATGGTGAAGATCCGGACTGTGCCCTCTGTTCCATGCCAGCCAACCTCAGGCACATTCTCACAGGGTGTAAAACAAGCCTCACCCAAGGACGCTACACTTGGCGTCACAACCAAGTCCTTAAAAATCTTGCGTCCGCCCTGGAGGACAAGCGAGGTGCCACCAACTCCCTACCACCCCCAGCAGCATCACACCCCTTACGGACGACCTTTGTCCGCGAAGGGGCTAAACCACCGAAGAGCGGTTCTACACCATTAGAGCGAGACCAGCTGCGCTTGGCCCGCGACTGGAAAATGCTAGCTGACATTGGCCGGCAACTTGTGTTTCCTCCGGAGATCGCAACCACCACCCTAAGACCTGACATGGTGCTCTGGTCCCATTCGCTCAAGAAGGTCTTCATCATTGAGCTCACAGTACCCTGGGAGGACTCAGTAGATGAGGCTTATGAGCGAAAACATCTGCGCTATGCCGATCTAGCTGCCGAAGCACGGCATCATGGCTGGAACACAGAAGTCCAACCAGTGGAGGTGGGCTGCAGAGGTTGTGGCAACATCTACAACCAGACTGCTTAGAGACCTGGGAATTAAGGGCCAGAGCCAGCGTTCGGCAATCAAAGCTGTATCAGAGGCGGCAGAAGGCAGCAGTCAATGGCTCTGGATGAAGAGGAAAGACCCCAGCTGGGCCCCGAAGTGAGAGGGCCAGGAGGTATGCGGTCAACAATGCTTGACTCAGGGAGGAAGACGCCCCTGCCATGCATAGTCCCATGGGATGTTGGCTGTCAACAACAAGGCAACTCCTATGACTAATTGGGAATGGGACGCAAGCGTAGGATTGATCACCCTGTCGCTGGCCGCCTTTGGGGAGGGTGTATAGTGTGAAAGGCCGAAACACCCTAGGAACCAAAGGTACACTACTGACGATGCGCTCCCCAAATTTCACCAGTCTCACTGTTCATGAACTCTTGGAAGTGCTTGCACAAAGGATAGTAACATCTCATCCTGTGTTCTTGGAATCCTAAATGTACATCAGTCTGTTTTTAGACCAGGTCATAACAGTATCTCTTATGCATCCCTAGTTATAAATTATGTGGTTAACTGTACGTATAAAAGGCAACATTTTGCTGCCCTCTTCATTGACCTGCCAAAGGCTTTCGATACTGTTGATCACTCACTGCTAATTCAGAGGCTTTCCTCAATTGGCCTAGACCAGGCTGCATGTAACTAGTTAAACAATTACTTGACAGATAGAACTCAATGTGTATCTACTGATGGTCTTAAATCAGATTTCCTGGATTTTCCGAAAGGCGTCCCGCAGGGGTCGATTCTGGGTCCAGTACTTTTTACTGGTTACATTAACAATATCATTATCATTATCATTATCAATATGTAACCTGCACTTGTATGCCAATGACACTGTTGTGTATGCTATTGCCCCCACAGTTGACCAGGCTCTATCTGAACTAGTCTGCCTTCATCGTATTATAGAAAAACTTTATTGACGTGAAATTAATTTTGAACGTAGGTAAAACTAAGCATATATTGTTCTCTAGAGCGCATAAAAATAACTGATGATTTAAGCATACAGTGCATTCGGAAAGTATTCAGACCCCTTCCCTTTTTTCTTCACATGTTGTTATGTTACAGCCATTTTGTAAAATTTATTAAATTAAATTTTTTCCACATCAATCTAAACACATTACCCCATAATGACAAAGCAAAAACAGTTTTTTTGAAATGTTTGCAAATGTATAAAACATAAAAAAGTATTCAGACCCTTTGCTATGAGACTTGAAATTGACCTCAGGTGCATCCTGTTTCCATTAATCATCCTTGAGATGTTTCTACAACTTGATTGGAGTCCACCTGTGGTAAATCCAATTGATTAGACATGATTTGGAAAGTCGCACACCTGTCTACATAAGGTCCCACAGTTGACAGTGCATATAAAGAGCAAAAACCAAGCCATGAGGTTGAAAGAATTGTCTGTAGAGCTCAGAGACAGGATTGTGTCGAGGCACAGATCTGGGGAAGGGTACGAAAACATTTCTGCAGCATCGAAGGTCCACAAGAACACAGTGGCCTCCATCATTCTTAAATGGAGAGCTGGCCACCCAGCCAAACTGAGCAATCGGGGAGAAGGGCCTTGGTCAGGGAGGTGACCAAGAACCCAATGGTCACTCTGACAGAGCTCCAGAGTTCTTCTGTGGAAATGGGAAAACCTTCCAGAACAACAACCATCTCTGCAGCACTCCACCAATCAGTCCTTTATGGTAGAGTGGCCAGATGGAAGCCACTCTTCAGTAAAAGGCACATGACAGCCCGCATGGAGTTTGCCAAAAGGCACCTCAAGGACTCTCAGACCATGAGAAACAAGATTCTCTGGTCTGATGAAACCAACATTGAACTCTTTGGCCTGAATGCCAAGAATCACATCAGGAGGAAACCTAGCACAATCCCTACGGTGAAGCATGGTGGTGGCAGCATCATGCTGTGGGGATGATCGAGGGAAAGATGGAGCAAAGTACAGAGAGATTCTTGATGAAAACCTGCTCCAGAGCACTCAGGACCTCAGACTGGGGTAAAGGTTCACCTTCCAACAGGACAAAGACCCTAAGCATATAGCCAAGACAACACAGGAGTGGCTTCGGGACAAGTTTTGAATGTCCTTGAGTGGTCCAGCCAGAGCTCGTACTTGAACCTGATCAAACATCTCTGGAGAGCCCTGAAAATACCTGTGCAGCGACACTCCCCATCCAACCTGACGGTGCTTGAGAGGATCTGCAGAGAAGAAAGGGAGAAACTCCCATAATACAGGTGTGCCAAGCTTTTAGCGTCATACACAAGAAGACTCAAGGCTGTAATCGCTGCCAAAGCTGCTATAACAAAGTACTGAGTAAAGGGTCTGAATACTTATGTAAATGTGATATTTATTTTATATTTTTTCCAATCATTTCTAAAAACCTGATTTTGCTTTGTCATTATAGGGTAATGTGTGTGGATTGATGAGGAAAAAAACGATATAAACCATTTTAAAATAAGGCTGTAACGTAACAACATTTGGAAAATGTAAAGGGGTCTGAATACTTTCCAAATGCACTGTATATCATGAATTTATAATTCCAAATATTGATGTAGCATTCACAGATTGCCCCTTTAAGCAAGCCCATTACAACTCTCATAGAGATCATAATATCCTAAAAAGACTTTACTTTATAACCATCATATACACCTGAGTGAGTCTGAGTGGCAGTGACCACTGTGTAGAAATCTGAATTTAGTGTGATGTAGGGCCTGTATACATTATCCTTCCTGACACCCAGTTTCCAGCTCAATGCATTGAATGCAATGCAACTTAATACGTTGTCAGCATCAAATGTTAAGATTTAATTGCGTGTAGTAAAGTGATGGCAGTTAATTTATATTACATAGCAATATATTGCACTATATTGATGCAGTCAATTTTGAAGAAATTTCAACAGTGGACCCGTTACAAAAAGATGGACCCGTTACAAAATGGACCTGGGACTTTCCCATCCGGACCCGATATGCATAAATATTTTTTAAATATAGAGACCCGTTCCAAATGGACCTGAGGACAATTAGACCCGTTCCATATAGACCTGGTCGGATCCAGACCCGGTTCGATCCAAGTGGGGAAAGCAGCAAAAAAGTCAATTTTTAAGCTACTTTATTAACCGGAGCTGATAAAGTACGTGGGAGAAGAGGTAGAGAGAGATGACACTAACATGGGTCGTGCTGTGTGTGTAGGCTACTGTGAATGTGAGCGAGTGACATGGGGTGCAGGTAGGAGGGAGAGAGGGAGAGACACTAACCAACCAATCTGACTCGCGCTTTAGTAGACTAATAGCTGCCATTGCTAGGTTATTTATCATCCAATATGATTACGTAGTACCTGTCTTGACTGCATTAAACTGGGAGAAGCTAGTTAAGCTAGCTAGCTAGGCTAATTGAGGCTGCATGAGCTTCCTTGTCCTACACAGTCACAAACAACAAAAAATCCATTCAGAATATTAAATAGCAGCCTACCTGTTGGCTTTTGGTCGTTGTACCCTATCCTTCTCCTTTAACTTTTAATTCCATAATTTTAATTCCATCTTCCATTGATTAGATATCTCCTAACCTTTTCCACAAACAGAGGCTCTGTGACTGTAGCCTATTGCCGCTTTGATTACTTATGATTGGCCAACAACAAGCGACACTCTTGTGAAAAGCAAGAGCAGCAACATAAATTATACAATTATCTCTGCTGTAGCAGTTGCGTTCGGATCTGTACGGGTCTTTCCGGACAAGTCAGTTAAAATTACACATACCCGAGACAATCCTATCAGATCTGACCCAGAACCGTGACATTATTTAGAATTCTGGATCCGGACCCGCTCGGGTCCTGGATCAGGTCTTGGGTATTCGGGTACAGGTGGATCCATGAAGACCTCTAGCATCTTGTAAATCCTATAGTGACACAACCAAGTGGTCTACATAAAGCATTACCAGAGCATAGAACGACTGTAGATGTGAAAATATTTTTCAAATATTCATCAATGAATACAGCCACAGCGGAATTAAAACGATATAGCCATTTTACCTCAGTAACATTTGTCATGGGGTTAAATCCACAGAGGTTGCAGACAGTGTTCTTGCATTCGGTACAGGTGTTGTAGTTGGGAGGGTCCTTGGATCCCTTGTTGAGTTCCACCTTGCAGAGTGGACAGGTGGACTGGCCTGCTTTGGGAGCTGGTTGGGAAGATGCTGCTCCCATTGGAGGTTCTGATGGGGGTTTGTCCACGTTGGCCTGTAATAATGTGGGGACCTTGGCCTGCTGGGGTTGCTCTGCTTTCTTCTCCTCTGCTTTCTGAACAGCAGGTGGTTTGGTCTCCTTTGCAGGGGGCATCTTGGGAGAAGCCGGTGCAGACAACTTGGGGGAAGCTGGCGGTGTGGTGTGGGGCTCATCCTGAACAGCTGAGGTGATCAAAGTGGATGCAGAGCTGAAGATGGAGGATCCAAAGCCAAACATCTTCCCAGACACTGACTCTTCAGGCTTTGAGGCAGCAGGCTGAGACTTAGGACCACCAAAGCCAAAGAAGCCTCCTGACCCCTGCTTGGGGGCCTGAGCCTGTAGCTGTGGCACAACTTTGGCAGGAGAGGCTCCATCCTTTGGAAGCTCTTGCTGAGGCTTCCCAGGCTCCTGCTGTGTGCATGGGGTGGCATTACTCTGCTTATGCCCAGGTAGCCCTGGCTGCTCTGGCGGTTTCTGAGGCCCTGATGTTCTCCGGTTCTCCTGTGGTGCATTCTGAGCAGGTACTGGGCTAGCCGGTGTCTGAGGGTCTGCTGCTCTAGCAGTCTCTGCCTTGGGTGGCTGTGTTGCTGATGTAACAGGGTTTTTCTGGATGGAGCCTTGTGTAGAGGTGTCTTTCTTCTGTGGTGCAGGAGATATAGAGGCTTTGTTGGGTGAAGGCTGGGGTTTCATCTTTGGGGTTCCAGGTGGGTCAGAGCCTCCGAGTGCTCTTTGCATCTGGCAGGTCAGACACAGCCACTCCTTACCCTACAATAGAAATCACAGCTTTACGCATAATATAAAGGTTTTTGGTTTTCTCACAGATGAACAAAAAAAAAAAAAACTGTTAATGCAATCAATATATCTATGGTTTTTTTTCTTAATCCTTAATCCATACTAGATACTATATACAAAATAATGAAGGTTATGACTTATCGTGAAAAAAGATGTGAATATTAAAGTAACACTGTGTCTTTATCTACTGCTACTGCCTTTACAGTACAACACTACCTTCATATTATGTTAATGACTGCAGTGGGCAATGCCTCATGCTGAATGAACTGCCACTAAATCAGTCTACTCTGTTTAAGCAGCCTGCTAAGTGGTAACTAGAGTTAATACACTGACTTATCAAACCACACTTGCCAGGCTCAAGCATGCTCAATTCTCCACTGTACAAAAAAATACAAAACAAATTTGACACAGAATGTTATTCATAGAAATGCTACAAGGTGATCTTAGGTCAAAAATATACATATTTGTCCTACTGTTTAATAATGATAAATTAATAACAAAGTATTAAATACTGTATATTCTGGAATTAGGCTCTACTTACACCAGAGTCAGGAGGACTGAAGCCACAGAAGCTGCAGACGACAGTCTTACACTGTGTGCAGGTGTTATAGTTGGGTGGCTCCTTGGTGTTCAGGTTGAGTCCAGTAGTGTTACACACTGGACACAGGGGTTTAGCTCCAGCCATAGGTCCTGCTTTAGACTGATGCCCAGCTTTACCAGCGGCTTGCTGCTGTGGTGTAGTCCTGGGGGAACCCTGCTGCTGAGTGCCAACCTTAGATGACCCTTGTGGCTGAGCGCTAACCTTAGGTGACCCTTGTGGCTGAGCGCCAACCTTCGGTGACCCTTGTGGCTGGGCTCCAACCTTAGGTGACCCTTGTGGCTGAGCGCCAACCGTAGGTGACCCTTGTGGCTGAGCTCCAACCCTAGGTGACCCTTGTGGCTGAGCTCCAACCCTAGGTGACCCTTGTGGCTGAGCGCCAACCCTAGGTGACCCTTGTGGCTGAGCGCCAACCTTAGGTGACCCTTGTGGCTGAGCGCCAACCTTAGGTGACCCTTGTGGCTGAGCTCCAACCTTAGGTGACCCTTGTGGCTGAGCGCCAACCTTAGGTGACCCTTGTGGCTGAGCTCCAACCTTAGGGGACCCTTGTGGCTGAGCTCCAACCTTAGGGGACCCTTGTGGCTGAGCTCCAACCTTAGGGGACCCTTGTGGCTGAGCTCCAACCTTAGACGACCCTTGTGGCTGAGCTCCAACCTTAGGGGACCCTTGTGGCTGAGCTCCAACCTTAGGTGACCCTTGTGGTTGCGGTCCACCTTTATCAGGTGCTTGTTGTTGTGGACCACCCCTAGCAGGGGTTTGCTGTTGGGGGGCTTGTTGTTGTGGACCACCCCTAGCAGGGGTTTGCTGTTGGGGGGCTTGTTGTTGTGGACCACCCCTAGCAGGGGTTTGCTGTTGGGGGGCTTGTTGTTGTGGACCACCCCTAGCAGGGGTTTGCTGTTGGGGGGCTTGTTGTTGTGGACCACCCCTAGCAGGGGTTTGCTGTTGGGGGGCTTGTTGTTGTGGACCACCCCTAGCAGGGGTTTGCTGTTGGGGGGCTTGTTGTTGTGGACCACCCCTAGCAGGGGTTTGCTGTTGGGGGGCTTGTTGTTGTGGTCCACCTTTTGTAGGTCCTTGCTGTTGTGGACCACCCTTAGCGAGGGCTTGCTGCCCGCTAGGTTTGGCTGCTTGACCAGCCTGACCGTTCCCCTGCAGCTGGGGTCCTCCCTGATGCTGCTGTGGGGCATTCCCAGGGCCAGGAACTGACCCAGGATGCTGAGGGCCTGCTTTCTGTTTGTCAACCTCCCCATTGTCCCCAAAAAGACCTCCTCTGACAGCAGAGGAGACAGAGCTGAGGGGGTTCGCCCCGCTTAGAAAGTTAGAGAACATGGCGGGGTCCTCCTCTTTGTCCTCCTCTTCCTCGCTGGAGTCTACAGAGCTGTCAAAGCAGGAGCTGTCCTCTCTCTTCTCTCCTACAGGGGCCTGGGGAGGAACTGGGCCTGAGGCTGAGGGGAGAGCATCTACCGCCCCACCACTGCTGTCGCTGCTACTACTGCTGCCTGGGCTCTCTTCTGGTTCAGCTTCTACACCAGACTTCCTACAGAGACAAGAGAGAGGGTGACAGAGGGGGGGGGGGGGGGGGGGGGAGAGTGGCGTGTGAGAGAGAGAAACACACAGATTCACACCTATAGAACACACACACACACACACAAAGACATATATGGGACAAAAAAAATCAGCTCCATTGGGAACTTCAACCTGGCCATGAATGAACTGAAAGACAAAGCAAAGAGGGCTTTCTAGGCCATTAAAATATCTATACAATTAGGCACACCAATTAGAATATGACTCAAAATATTCAAATCAATAATAGAACCAATTGCACTGTATGGGAGCGAAATGTGGGGTCTGCTTACAAAACAAGAATTTGACAAATGGGACAAACACCCAATTGAAATCGTACATTCTGTAATTCTGTAAGAGCATTCTCAGAGTAGAGAAAAAACCCAAACACATGCAGAGCAGAATTAGGCCAATTCACTCTTCTGATTAATATTTAAAAAAATAGCCACTAAATGTTGTAGTAATTTATAAACAAGTGACCCACCACTCCTACCATTACAAAGTCCTCAAATGCCAAGAGGTGACCACAGAGAAAAGTCCCTTCAGCGAGATGGTCCTGAGTATCAATTCACTAACCACTACCAAGCCAACAAAGCCTCAGGTCAGCACTCAGAACATCGGACCCAACCAAATTATCACAGAGCAAAAATAAAATATATCACCTATTGGAAAGTAACCACAAAGAAATACTATTTGGCTCTAAACAGACAGTGCAAGGTGGCAGACTATCTGACCACTGTGAATGATAGAAAACTGAGGAAAAACACTAACTATGTACAGACTCAGTGAGCACAGCCTGGCCATGGAGACCAGTCGTCACAGGCAAACCTGGCTGTCCAGAGAGGCCAGGCTGTGCTCATGCTGCCCCCAGGAAGTGATAGAGACAGATCTGCAAACCAAAATGCTGTGTTTTTGCAGCCAAATGTGTGGCCTCGTGCCACAACCTGTGGGACAGCCAGTGAGAAGTATAGTGTGATTACTTATATTTGCCTATTATTATTTGTTGTAATTCCTGTTAATATGACAATCACTATCATTATTAATGCTTAATTACAAACAGTAGCATATTCCTGTCTTTCGTCGCTATATGTATACATTTACAATGTAAGTGTTTACTTTCCATGTCAATAAAGTATACTGAATTGAATTGAGAATGAGTGAGAGAGAGAAGGGGTAAGGGAGAGAGAAAGTGTGGAAGGGAGGTGGGGTGAGGGAAAGAGAGAGCATTAACAATATTCTGATTAAACATGCTGCCCCAGGCAGGCTGAGGATGGTAAACAAATAACAACATCTCAGAATATATTGGAAAGTAATGAGAACACAGGTCACATAATGCCATTAATGTCTCTGAGGTCTGTTTGTTATTACTGCTCTGCACCCTGATACACTTCTCTCTTCTCATGTTCTCACATCCTGCATCGAAAATACACATGTTCATAAATTAATGCATGGCTATGGCAACAGATTGTCGATGCAACATGTTAACCGTTTCAGAAGAGAAAGAAAGAAAGAAAGGAGAGAGAGAGAGAGAGAGAGAGAGAGAGAGATCTTTTGTCATGTGGCAACAACATGCTGAATAGTGAGTACCCTACAACTTACATTTGGATATTAAAATTGGAAATATACTAACTAAAATACAATAAACAAATGTAGGCAATGAAAGGTATAAATAAAAACATTATGTAATATGACCCTTGTCAAGAATCTCGACAGTATACCTATGCGTTTCTTTGCAAACATGTTATCACAGCATGTGTGTCACGTTCTGACCTTAGTTCCTTTTTTATGTCTTTATTTTAGTTGGTCAGGGCGTGAGTTGGGGTGGGCATTCTATGTTGTTTTTCTATGTTTTGTTCTGTTGTTATATTTCTATGTGTTTGGCCTAGTATGGTTCTCAATCAGAGGCAGGTGTCAGTCGTTGTCTCTGATTGGGAGCCATATTTAGGTAGCCTGTTTTCTAGTGTGTTTTGTGGGTGGTTGTTTCCTGTTTCAGTGTTTGCATCATACAGGACTGTTTCGGTTGTTTGTTCCTGTTTTGTTATTTTTGTTCTGTGTTCATTTTGATTTATTAAAAATCGATTATGGACACTTACCACGCTGCACATTGGTCCGATCCTTGCTACTCCTCCTCAGACGAAGAGGAAATCCGTTACAATGTGCTGTCTTATGAACTGATATTTTAAATAATTACATAATGGATATGAATATACTTTCTGTGGCACACGGATGTAAATTAAAACCAAGTAACTGTCGACCGATATCTCAGCTGAAAACGATGATCATGTGCACGTTAAATTGTCGCGTGCATTAAGCTGAGGCTTTAATGATTGTGTCTCCGTTTGATTTACTCAACATGGGCTGTTGTTGGGCTTTCGGCACCATGGACAGCAGCATAGAGCCATCACGGTTTCATACATAATCAAGCCAGAGAGATCCCTTTCAACCAGAAATACAATACAGGCCACAGTCCTACACAGTCATGGGAGGCGGAGACTGCATAGCAAATTCAAGTGCTGAGGTTATAACCACATTCATATTTACACAGGAATATATCACGTTCCCCATAGGCTTGTTACCACTATAAAACGTGTGACCTCTGTAGCCCCATTAAATGGCGAATGAATGCTTTCACCCAACATCCAGTATTACTGTAGAGGAAATTAAATCCAAAGTCTGGTTTAAAGCGGAAACCCGAGAAAAAACACACATACACACACAATCTGGTGCTCTCTGGAGAAACCGCAGGCACATACGGACAGGAGACAACAAATGATGAATGAGAACTAAACTCTGATATGGAAATACATATTTATATAATTTGCCTAGATATCAGATTAAAACATTATAGTAATGACATGGCAGTCGCCAATGCGAGTTTAAATAGATACACTGATGGTCTAACCTATTATCTCCTCCGCACCTGGTCGTGATTTTGCATCAGTCGGTAAGTCAAACAGACAGGCTGTATTAGCTGCAACTCTACTTGAGTATACACGATGCAATCCGCATACTGGAGTAAGCTACCAGTAGGCTACCAGACCTTAAATATGACAGCTCTGAAACCACCATCCTCCCGGCAGTGAGATGGAGGAACCCCCTCGCTCAGCCGTTTTTCGCTCGGTGCGCCCTTGCTTGTTCCGCAGCGAGCCAAAGGACGCCAGGATACGGAAGCTTCCGCAACGAGCCATGTGTAAACAATGTCTCCTTTGCGGGACGAAGAAATGTGCGCCCTTGACATTAGCCTACACCTGCATTCGCCCCCATCTCGTAGTCTAGCTAGTGTAAAAAAAAAACGGAACCGCTATCATCCCTGTGGACACCATAAAGAAACCCCCTGCCAGAGGCATTCCCGAGGATAATTCAGTCCAGCATTCCTCACCCTCCGCGGGCACTTTATCAAACAGATGTATGTACATCACACGGTTCTCTGAAAAACAAGACGCAAATGCTACCTGTTGTTGTGCTGGCTCTGTCGTACCAGATGTATCGTCCCATCTTGGCTCAGCCCTCCTTCAGTCGGCTACTCTAGTCAGTTTCTGCGGTCTGCCTGGCTGCGGAGGGATGGCGGGCACAGAGCAACGCAAGTCTACAGCATCCACTGATTCCGCCTCTCTGCATACGCATGCGCTACCCTCTGACAGCCAGTTAATCACAATACATCATGCAGGAACATTTCAATTAAAGGCACACGGCGATTTATCCCCGGCAGTCACACATTAAACGAGGAAAAAAACAAACATTTATCGCATGCATGCGCCATATGTTTGCATTTATCATCAATAATGTTAATGTTTTAAATGTATGTAAATTGTAAACTATTTTGTCTGTAATGTCTTTTTCAGACCCCATTATGACTAGGCGTCGGCTAATGGGGATCCTAATGAATCAAATAAAAGAAAATCATAAATGCATCATATTATTATCTCGCTCATTGGTTGGCCTTTTGGTCAGGCAGATAATGATATTATATCATGCTTGGGCTCTTATATCAGACCTTTGAAACCTAGACCGAGTAGGTTGTGTTTATGATTCTGAATTGATGTTTGTGCCCAGTGGGTTATTTCCAATAGGTGCCGGATTGATTGAATACATGTGCAAAGAATAATCATTGACTACTGCACCCATGTGCTCAAGAGCAAAGAAGAAAAAAATATAAATCATATATTTTACAAAAAATATACTTTGGCTTAGTGTCTCTTCCCACTTTACTTGTAGCAAAACCATTTTTGGCTTAAACTTTAAATTCATCTACGTTCCATGCCGGAGTCTGTTCTCCAACTGATTTCAATACCCTCTGTCTCAGGAATCCCGTGCTAGTGAAATATACTGTCCCCATATATGGTGGCATAAGGTAACTGAGTATGTTATCCCCACTTTTCTCTTACTTTATTTACCATGTTGTTGGCACAAAATGACACAATACATGAATGTTTGCTTGACAAATGACAACTGGTAGGCCTACGTATCAGGAAAAGAAAACGTGACATAATAACAAGAATGACAAATTCTCTAAAAAGTAAACTCACCCATCGCGGTAGTGACAATGGATAGGCTCATTCCTATACTATTAACCACGCTGCCCTGGGCGCAAGCACACCCAGTAGGCAACCCGTAGAGAACAATGAAGTCATAGGTAAGACAAGCGTCCAGCCTGCCAGGAAGAATATCGACAACAACTTCACTGTAATGAGTTACAGAATGCCTGGATTGTGTTGCACATCGAAGCCTGATTGGACACGAGTCCCTGACTGAGTATTCTCAAATGGCGTTTGAAAAATCACGACATGTAGGCCTAATTGACCAGACTTTAGCGGCAACAAATTCTGCAGAACACGCAACAACATGTTTTCAGTGTGGGGCGTTAAGTACGTATTTTAACAGCGACTGTCTGACTGTCTTTAGCAACGTGGTGGGCGCGATATTTTTTTTCTTCCTGCTTTTACAGGAGTAATAAAGCCCTAGTTCACACAAGAGTAATATTTGTATTTTATTATTAATATTTTTTTGGTAATAATGTCAATTTATCAGGGGGTGCTGCAACACCCTCAGCACCCCTAATATGGCTTGCTTACACAGTGAGCATGATATGGCCATCTCTGGGCCCATCATCACATTCACACAGGCATCAAGTACTAGTGAAGTAGAACACCCACGGGGCCCACAATACAGCTCATCTAGAATCTACAGTACCTCTATTTCTGTGACCAATTTGCTGGTATTTATTGCATTTTTAAAATAGACAATCCCTCCTGCGTCTTAGGTGAGAGACACAGCTCTTCAGCGTCAGTAAATGTGGTTAGTCCAGAGAAATACGTGCTGTAATAGGAGGAGAAGATACATTATAGTGTTCAGTAGTAAGAAGAGACAACAACCACAGGGCCCCAGCACTACATACACTAGAGCTCCTCCAGTCTAGACTCTCCCTCCTCTCCTCTACAGACCGAGGCATGCTGGCACACTGGCACCTGTCCCAGATGAGTTTTTCTTTCAGAGTGCAGATGTAATGAGAGGAGACATGCTGGGCTATCCTCTCTGGCCCAGTGTCACTACGATGGGCTGTGGATGACAGACTGCCTTCTCCACTATCTCTCTCTCTCTCTGCTCAGGTGGGGCTACTCAGAGGAAATACTCAAGTAATGCTGAGTCTAGGACATTCGTCTTCTATTTGCTTTTTTATTACACTCATCAAGGACTGTGAAGAGACACACATACAGACACAGACACACACATACACACACACACGATAACATACTCACTATATACACACGTACACATGGATTTTGTGTTGTAGATGTGTAGTAGTAGAGTATTGGCCTGAGGGCACATACTTAATGTGTTGTGAAATTAAATGTTTTTTAAAATTGTATTTAACTGCCTTAATTTAGCTGGACCCCAGGAAGAGTAATGTTGATCCATAATAAATACAAATACCTCAAATGGTGAGTATAGTGAAACATTTTC
Organism: Salvelinus namaycush; assembly: GCF_016432855.1. Lineage (NCBI taxonomy): Eukaryota > Metazoa > Chordata > Actinopteri > Salmoniformes > Salmonidae > Salvelinus > Salvelinus namaycush. The sequence goes on from NC_052315.1 coordinate 32,891,439, forward strand.
CATGGTAGTGATAGGAAGACCTACACAAAACACTAGCTATTCTGAAGCTAGGAGCAATATCTGGCACCTGACTATCTCAGCTGTACTGAAGCTTAGAGCAGTATATGGCACCCCGACCAGCGAGCTGTAAAGAAAGAGCAGTGGCACCAAGGGGCAAACCAGCTCCCAGCCTTTATAGACCACTCATCTGCTATGAGGACGATAATAAAGCACCACTGACTCTATCAGCAGGGGACAGGATTTAGCAAGGATTTCAAACACACACTCTCGCTCACACACACACAAACACAGTCCATCATTGTGAGTGGAGTGTGCGTGTGCGTGTGTGTGTGTGTGTGTGTGTGTGTGTGTGTGTGTGTGTGTGTGTGTGTGTGTGGGGAGGGAGAGCAAGTGGTGAGTGGGCGTGAAGAAATGTTGTGTCATGTGTCATGTGAGATCAGCAGGAAGCTGGACTCTCTCTCTCTCTCTCTCTTTCTATGGAAAGGACCAGATATATCTTACACACACACACACACACACACACACACACACACACACACACACGCACACACACACACACACACACACACACACACACACACACACACACACACACACACACACACACACACACACACACACACACACATACACACACACACACACACACACACACACACACACACACACACACACACACACACACACACACACACACACACACACACACACACACACACACACACACACACACACACACACACACACACACACAAACATGCAATCATCTGGAGATGAAGCTTTGCCCTGCTCACTCGGGCTGAAATTACTTCCGTTATTCAGCATTATTAAATACCACCCTCTTACAGGCCTGGGGTCAAAATGTCACCCTCATCTGTTACTGTACACAACTAATAAACATTAGTCACTGTACTGTCAGTTTGACTGTTGTTCTGCTATCTTACACAAAGCTGGTTGCAATGGGGAATTATAGCAGTATTCTCTTGTTTGGAATATGAATGATATCTCATCTGTGAAATTTGCATTTATAATATAGGTCAGAGTAAAATTGGTCTATTACCAGACACATTTTCTGTCAAAATCACATAATTATGAGCAGTAGGCCTTGTCATTCCATATAGATGTAGGATCTTAATTCGAGCCAGGTCGCTACAACAGGAAAATAAACCTGCAGCAATAGGACATGTGAATTATTATGTAGATTGTAATTAATGGACATTTTTATTGGGGTTGATACATTTTTCATACAGGAAAATCAGGTTCGAAATTTCAAAGTGGAAATTACAAACTTCAGAGGTCTTTTAAAAATATCAAATACACAAAACGTTTCCTGCAGGAAAGTTCTCCTGCAACCTTAGAGATAAAGTTGTGGTCCCGTGTGGCTCAGTTGGTAGAGCATGGCGCTTGCAACGCCAGGGTTGTGGGTTCAATTCCCACGGGGGGACCAGGATGAATATGTATGAACTTTCCAATTTGTAAGTCGCTCTGGATAAGAGCGTCTGCTAAATGACTTAAATGTAAAGTTAAGATTCTACAGTTTTTAGCTACAGTACATATCACATAACTGTGACACTGAGAGGAGAGAGTTTCCTTTGATGCTTAGTCATTACACCAACCTGGCTGCCATTTTAGAGTCATCCCAGTATGTTATGGACATGGGGGCACGTCTCTGACAAACAGCCTCTGTGATCCACAACCCAGCCTACACTAGCAATGTTTCACTGCTCACTCAAGCATGAAGCACAAAGACGTTTCTCTCTCTCACTCTCTCTCTCTCACTCACTGCCTGTATCTCTCTTCCCCTCCTTTTCACTCTCCCATTTTAATTAAAGTCAGTCTGAGGATTAAGCTGGCTATCATCATTGACTCAACAGCATATCAACAGAAAGTCAGACTGCAACTTCAAACCAGCAAAACATTATTTGACAGCAGTGCAGCTATGTGAGCTTGTGAGATAAAGTTGTTTAAAACATACACTTTATTCTTGGTGATTCAGTTCTGAATGACACATTCCCTATCAATAGTTGAATAGTCAGCTGCCGTGTACAGGTTCTGTGTCGTGTAATATATTTGTTGTTGTTGCTAACCACAATTGTGTCGACGACCATAACACTTAGGTTATCGTATCTTACCTCTGATGTTTGCCTTTCAGAAAGGCAAAGCAGTTTTTGCCCGGCATGTCTTTCCCTGGAACAGAGCGGTGTGCTGCTGTAACCTGCATGGAGCTGATGCCTGCTACTCGTGCTGCTCCTGGTTGGTCTCTCTGAGTCTCTGTGTCTCTGAGTCTCTGACAGAGCAGAGCGGAGCAGGGTCACTATGTAATCAATACAGTAACCTGATCACATACACTTTGCCAGCGTCATTAAATTTACATCTGCCCTGAGGAGGGGAAAATATGGACCCGGAACAGTACTCTGTAGATGAGTAACAAGACCATGACACTGAGACCAGGTGGGACACTGAACTGTTTCACTGATGCCATAAATATGGAATGAATATGTCAGGAATATGAATAAAATTAATTCCTTGAAATTCTAGGAATGCATTTTAAAACAGAGCCTCACTATTTTGGACAGTATTAGACCCCTCACCTCTGGTCAAGTAAAGGTGAATTATGCATGCCTCTATTGTGGTATAATATTTAATTTGTTTCATTCTTGACTAATACCATGTTTATAGCGAGCAAATTATTTTAAAATATATATAGTTTGTTTTGCTTGTTCTTGTTTAACAGTACCACCATACTAATAAAATGTGATGGATGTAGCCATCTTACACTCTTAGAAGTAATGGAGCCTGGAAGAACATTTTGAGGTTCTAAAAATTGCCACACAGGGGTAACCTTTCCAGTTCAAAAAGGTTCCTTGAGGAACACCTCTGAAAGGGGTCTTTGAGGAACCCCTGTGTAAAGGGTACCCCTTCTGTGATAGGAGTCTTTTTAATAATTTCAGAACTCAGAAAACACCTATCAGAAGATTGGATGGGTGGCTTGAAGCTACAAACCTGTCAATCTTCAAGTTTAACCTCTAAAAGTCTAAGCCTCTGGGGTTGAAGCGCTTTCTTATTGGTCTATTATGTCACCAGGCAGGCCTAAACTCCATCCCACTAAAACAGGCAAAACACCTTCCTGATATTGAGTTGCACCCCCTGGCACCTACTATCATACCCAGTTCAAAGGCCCTTAAATATTTTGTCTTACCCATTCATCTCAGAATGGCACAAAAACACAATCCATGTCTCAGTTGTCTCAAGGCTTAAACATCCTTCTTTAACCTGTCTCCTCCACTTCATCTACACTGATTGAAGTGGATTTAACAAGTGACAGCAATAAGAGATCATAGATTTCACCTGGCACAGCCAGAAGAGGACTGGCCACCCCTCAGAGCCTGGTTCCTCTCTAGGTTTCTTCATAGGTTCCTGCCTTTCTAGGGAGTTTTCCCTAGCCACCGTGCTTCTACATCTGCATTGCTTGCTGTTTTGGGTTTTAGGCTGGGTTTCTGTATAGCACTTTGTGTCATCAGCTGATGTAAAAAGGGCTTTATAAATACATTTGATTGATTGATTGATATGTCATGGAAAGAGCAGGTGTTCCTAATGTTTTGTATACTCAGTGTATATATAAAACACAGGTAAATCAGTTTTTTGGACCTCACTGGGCCTTTAAAGGTTCCTCCAAGATCCCCTCAACCAACCAAATGTGCACATTTTGAAGTATTTACTAGCAAACTCAAGGGTTCCTTGAGTTACCCTTAACTCTAAGAGTGTAGGCTTTGGTTAAAGGTACCAAGCTTTGCTACAGTACCAGTGGAATGTCTTTCCCCCCTGTCCCTCTACTTCACTTTTAGGAGGCTGTCAGTCTCATGCCACTGCTAACGCCTGTTTTCCTGAACAGTGACCAATTATTATTGCCATATTAAAAATACTCTTAAAGGGCCAGCATCCTACAAGCCCTTCTCTCTTTCCCCTCCTCCCTTCTCCCTCTCTCAATCATATATCCCTCCATCCCTCTCATCCCAATCTCTTCCGCTCCCCCTCTTCTCCTATTTTCCTGGGAGAATCCTGGTGATAATGTGGAGCAAGCCCCCTAATCTCCTCTCGACCACATGAACGAATCAGGAGCTGGCAGGAAATCAGTAGTGATCTCTAGCAGGAGAGGACAGGAGAGAAGAGGGATAGAGAGAATGCACGGAGCATAAGAGGCCTGAGGATGGTTGTACAGTGTAATGCTGCTTCTGCTCCAGCTGCTTAGAAGGAGGAGCGGAATTAAGTATTACTACCACTAATTCTACTTACTGCCACTGGCACCACGCAATATAATTGTGTTCTCAGCTGTACATGTCATTCTGTAAGACCTTAGGCTATAGTTACAGTACATATACTAACATGAATACTACTGGTTTTAGTCTGTTTGGAGTGTAAGGGAGTGAACATTATTTATAATAAGGGTTACATGGATAACATCAGACCTCTCTGAAATGAAAATGTATGGCTCTCCCTTCAGCAAAACATATTTTACCTAAACCCTTCTTGAATACTTAAAAAAAGAAAAACTATACCAAAAATGTATTAAAACAAAGAGGATAGCAGAGAACATGTCTACCATTTACCTTCACTTCTTGGACAGACCAGAGCCTTAGATATGCAGTTTAAGAAACTGCTCTTTGTCCTGTAAACATTTACATGGCAACGCAGGATTATTGATAGCACACAGGACTGCAGGCCAGAAGGTTGTGGGTTTGCAGACCACAGTGGATAAGAGTAGGGGTTAAAATATTTACTTTATAGTAAAAAAGCATTGCATGAATCTATCATTTTATTTGCAGGTCCAAGAAAACAGCCTTTTTTATAAAGATTCCATGCACGTCTATATCATTTCAAGACGCTTAAAGACTGCTTCGATCACGTGGATTGGGATATGTTCCGCATTGCGTCCAACAACAACATTGACGAATACGCTGATTCGGTGAGTGAGTTCATTAGAAAGTGCATGGCGATGTCGTACCCACAGCAACTATTAAAACATTCCCAAACCAGAAACCGTGGATTGATGGCAGCATTCGCTCGAACCTGAAAGCGCGAACCGCTGCTTTTAACCAGGGCAAGGTGACCGGAAACATGACCGAATACAAACAGTGTAGCTATTCCCTCCGGAAGGCAATCAAACAAGCTAAGCGTCAGTATAGAGACAAAGTAGAGTTGCAATTCAACGGCTCAGACACAAGAGGTATGTGGCAGGGTCTACAGTCAATCACGGATTACAAAAAGAAAACCAGCCCCGTCGCAGACCAGGATGTCTTGCTCCCAGACAGACCAAATAACTTCTTTGCTCGCTTTGAGGACAATACAGTGCCACTGACACAGCCTGCTACCAAAACCTGCGGACTCTCCTTCACTGCAGCCGACGTGAGTAAAACATTTAAACGTGTTAACCCTCGCAAGGCTGCAGGCCCAGACGGCATCCCCAGCCGCGTCCTCAGAGCATGCGCAGACCAGCTGGCTGGTGTGTTTACGGACATATTCAATCAATCCTTATCCCAGTCTGCTGTTCCCACATGCTTCAAGAGGGCCACCATTGTTCCTGTTCCCAAGAAAGCTAAGGTAACTGAGTTAAACGACTACCGCCCCGTAGCACTCACTTCCGTCATCATGAAGTGCTTTGAGAGACTAGTCAAGGACCATATCACCTCCACCCTACCTGACACCCTAGACCCATTCCAATTTGCTTACCGCCCCGATAGGTCCACAGACGACGTAATCGCAACCACACTGCACACTGCCCTAACCCATCTGGACAAGAGGAATACCTATGTGAGAATGCTGTTCATCGACTACAGCTCAGCATTTAACACTATAGTACACTCCAAACTCGTCATCAAGCTCAAGACCCTGGGTCTCGACCCCGCCCTGTGCAACTGGGTACTGGACTTCCTGACGGGCCGCCCCCAGGTGGTGAGGGTAGGGAACAACATCTCCACCCCGCTGATCCTCAACACTGGGGCCCCACAAGGGTGCGTTCTGAGCCCTCTCCTGTACTCCCTGTTCACCCACGACTGCGTGGCCATGCACGCCTCCAACTCAATCATCAAGTTTGCGGACGACACTACAGTGGTAGGCTTGATTACCAACAATGACGAGACGGCCTACAGGGAGGAGGTGAGGGCCCTCGGAGTGTGGTGTCAGGAAAATAACCTCAACGTCAACAAAACAAAGGAGATGATTGTGGACTTCAGGAAACAGCAGGGAGGGAGCACCCCCCTATCCACATCGACGGGACAGTAGTGGAGAGGGTAGTAAGTTTTAAGTTCCTCGGCATACACATCACGGACAAACTGAATTGGTCCACCCACACAGACAGCGTTGTGAAGAAGGCGCAGCAGGAGGCTGAAGAAATTCGGCTTGTCACCAAAAGCACTCACAAACTTCTACAGATGCACAATCGAGAGCATCCTGTCGGGCTGTATCACTGCCTGGTACGGCAACTGCTCCGCCCACAACCGCAAGGCTCTCCAGAGGGTAGTGAGGTCTGCACAACGCATCACTGGGGGCAAACTACCTGCCCTCCAGGACACCTACACCACCCGATATCACAGTAAGGCCATAAAGATCATCAAGGACAACAACCACCCGAGCCACTGCCTGTTCACCCCGCTATCATCCAGAAGGCGAGGTCAGTACAGGTGCATCAAAGCAGGGACCGAGAGACTGAAAAACAGCTTCTATCTCAAGGCCAACAGACTGTTAAACAGCCATTACTAACATTGAGTGGCTGCTGCCAACATACTGACTCAACTCCAGCTCACTTTAATAATGGAAATTGATGGAAATTAGCCACTAGCCACTTTAAACAATGCCACTTAATATAATGTTTACATACCCTACATTACTCATCTCATATGTATATGTATATACTGTACTCTATATCATCTACTGCATCTTGCCATCTTTATGTAATACATGTATCACTAGCCACTTTAAACTATGCCACTTTTATGTTTACATACCCTACATTACTCATCTCATATGTATATACTGTACTCTATACCATCTACTGCATCTTGCCTATGCTGTTCTGTACCATCACTCATTCATATATCTTTATGTACATATTCTTTATCCCTTTACACTTGTGTGTATAAGGTAGTAGCTGTGGAATTGTTAGGTTAGATTACTCGTTGGTTATTACTGCATTGTCGGGAACTAGAAGCACAAGCATTTTGCTACACTCGCATTAACATCTGCTAACCATGTGTATGTGACAAATAAAATTTGATTTGATTTGATTTGACTTTACATATTAGCAGAATATTTTTAATACCACATAAATTACCCAAATTACAGGCAAAAAATGGACAGAGAGATTTGCCTATATGTTTGTGTATCTTATCATATTTCTCCAATGCCAAATCAGTGTGTCTTGTTTGCAACGAAACTGGCCCTGTTGACAAATAATTACATCTGAGAGCCATTAGGAATCTGGGAATGGTACTTTCAAAAGTTAGGCCTACCTTTCCACCCCAGACAGAATAGGCCTACCGACGTTTCCCCAAGTGCTGTCTGGGTTTAAACATCATCTATTGTACAGAAAGTTAATAGCTTAATCAATTGATAATGACACAATTAGATTACTTCCCATGCAAAGTTACTTTTTGTCTCATCGGCTGTAGAAGTTTGTAGCTCAGCTTCTGAATGTCAAATAAACGAAGCAATGACATCCCCATATGCATCAGAGTCATGTCTTTTCCACGTATTTTACAGCTTGTTTCTAGTATAATACATCGCGGACCAAAGCTCTGTTATAGATACATTTTTATAATCGGATGCCTTTTATTTTCTTCGAAATCTTAAGCTGACAAGGGGTGGGTCTGTGCTTTTTGCCTTGTTCCTTAATAAAAGGTAGGCCTATGTCATACCCTCTCATACCCCCTCAATTCGAGTCTTGACTCAACAGCCCTTCACTGACAGGGAGGTAAGCTATTGAAAGAATGCATGGTGGGTGGAGGAATTTACAGACAAATCTGTACAGGCAGTGGTGACCCGTCATTCAGGGCAGGTGGGGCTCTGTTTTGAGCCACACAGTTTTTGCAAAAAAAAATAAAAAATTGCATATTATATTGGCATCAATATGTGTCACATATCAGTTTGCAAACAATGGAATTAAAAAATAATAATAATTGAGTTAATAAAGCCGAATACTAACACAGTTTCTTTTTTGCTTTCTTGAGTAAGCAGCTCCGAAATGAAGGTGTTTCAGCCTAGCTCAGTAATTTCTGTGGTGGTGGGGCAGCCAATGGAAAATACGAAGCATAGGTGTTGGTAATGTTCTCTAGTTGCGCCATGATTAGCTCAGTGTTCTGTCACTGGTGGGGATAGTACGTCACCGCCAAGTCTAAGGGAGACCTCGAAAATTCAAGCCCCTTGGGTGCTGCCATAGAGTTACATTAGAAGTGCCCATCCAAGAAGGCTCAAGGTCATTGGCAACAGATAAAATGACGTCAATTCACGTTATATCTACAGTAGCTTTGATTGGACTGATCATGTCAACGTCATACTTTCAAATTTTAGCTTGCAGTCATCATCATGAATCAAGTTGACAATCTACTGACAAATCCTTTTTAATCCTTGTCATATGAAGATAAATAATGAAAATAAATGATAGATAAAATGTATCGGTGCTCATCGGCCATTGGACATAAACATTAGACTACAAGTTGGAAATCGCAAATTCAACAATAAGTGGTTTGGGAGGAATCAGTGACAGTGGCTAACTGCAAGCATTGCAAAGCAATCACTAGCCTGCTATTCAGTGGAGTGGCTGTGTGGTCCCAAATCTGGGTTTAAGTGTCTCTTTTCCATGATAAACATTCAACATTGGCCATAATGTCAATAGAGCATGATTTGTGCCGCACTCAAAACAACTGTTAACTCAGAACTGTGAAAACTTGACTTCGGTGAGTTCAAGACAACTGGGAATTCCGGAAAAAAGCTCTGATTGGGAAATATGTTTTGAACGGTCATCCAACTCGGAATTGTAAATCAGGAACTCTGGTCTCTTTCTAGCGCTAGGACATGAAGATCAATGATTCAACCTTGCTTTTTTCCGAGTTCCCAGTTGTCTTGAAGGCACCATAAATCCAGAGAATCCCGGATTTGGATGACAAAACTTGCCCATGAAGGATCGCCATGCCACCTTTCTGTTCAAGTGAGCACAGCACAACAATGTGACTCCAAAAATGTATTGTATGCTGCTGCATAAATTCTGTAATATGCCAGGGAGATATGTATACTGTAGCTAAGAAAGTAATACTAAGTGTATGTTGTGTAGTAAGCTGTTAGTAGCCCATGTTTCTCACCCTAATTATTTTGTCTATTTACCCCTCTTAATTTCGCCTACTGTTCTGAAATGTAATCATCAAATTTTGTAAGAGCTTTCATTGTCTGCTTATAAACTGTCACGTTCCTGACCTGTTTTCTGTTGTTTTGTATGTGTTTAGTTGGTCAGGACGTGAGCTGGGTGGGAATTCTATGTTGTGTGTCTAGTTTGTCTGTTTCTATGTCCAGCCTAATATGGTTCTCAATCAGAGGCAGATGGTAATCGTTGTCCCTGATTGAGAATCATATATAGGAGGCTTGTTTTGTGTTGGGATTTTGTGGGTGTTTGTTTCCTGTCTCTGTGATTGTCTGCACCAGATAGGTCTGTGTCGGTTTTTGCACATTTGTTATTTTGTATTGTTGTTTGTAGTGTTTCACTTGTTCTTTATTAAACATGTTTAACACTAGCCGCGCTGCACTTTGGTCCTCTCCTTCACCCCTGGAAGAAAACCGTTACAGAAACACCCACCTAACCCGGACCAAGCAGCGTGGCAACGGGCAGCAGTGGTACAAGGAGGAATGGACATGGGAGGAGATTCTGGACGGAGAAGGACCCTGGGCAGAGCCAGAGGAGTGTCGCCGTCCCAAAGCGGAGCTGGAGGCATCAAAAGCGGAGAGGCGGCATTATGAGGCGCTTGCAAGGCAGAGTGGCTGGAAACCCGAGAGGCTCACCCAAAAATTTATTGGGGGGGGGCTAAAGGGGAGTGTGGCGAAGCCGGGTTGGATACCTGAGCCAACTCCCCGGGCTTACCGTGGAGTGAGAGGGCGTCGTACTGGTCAGACACCGTGTTATGCGGTAAAGCGCACGGTGTCCCCAGTACGCGTGCTTAGCCCAGTGCGGGCTATTCCACCTTGCCGCACTGGTAGGGCTAGGTTGGGCATCGAGCCGGGTGCCATGAACATGGCACCAGCCTTACAGGTGGTGTCCCCGGTTCGCCTGCATAGCCCAGTGCGGGCTATTCCACCTCGCCGCACTGGCAGGGCTACGGGGACCATTCAACCTGGTAAGGTTAGAGAGGCTCGGTGCTCAAGAGCGCGTGTCCTCCTTCACGGTCCGGTATTTCCGGCGCCACCTCCCCGCCCCAGCCCAGTACCACCAGTGCCTACTCCACGCACCAGGCTTCCAGTGCATCTCCAGAGCCCTGTTCCTCCTCCCCGCACTCGCCCTGAGGTGCGTGCCCTCAGCCCGGTACCTCCAGTTCCGGCACCACGCATCAGGCCTATAGTGCGTCTCAGCCGGCCAGAGTCTGCCGTCTGCCCAGCGGTGCCTGAACTGCCCGTCTGCCCAGCGGCGCCTGAACTGCCCGTCTGCCCAACGCCGTCTGAACTGTCCGTCTGCCCAGCGCCGTCTGAGCCATCCGTCTGCCCAGCGCCGTCTGAGCCATCCGTCTGCCCAGCGCCGTCTGAGCCATCCGTCTGCCCAGCGCCGTCTGAGTCATCCGTCTGCCCAGCGCCGTCTGAGCCATCCGTCTGCCCAGCGCCATCTGAGCCATCCGTCTGCCCAGCGCCGTCTGAGCCATCTGTCTGCCTAGCGCCATCTGTGCCATCTGTCTGCCCAGCGCCATCTGAGTCATCCGTCTGCCACGAGCCATTAGAGCCGCCCGTCTGTCCCGAGCCATTAGAGCCGTCCGTCAGTCAGGAGCCGCTAGAGCCGTCCGTCAGTCAGGAGCCGCTAGAGCCGTCCGTCAGTCAGGAGCTGCCAGAGCCGCCAGCCAGTCAGGAGCTGCCAGAGCCGCCAGCCAGTCAGGAGCTGCCAGAGACGCCAGCCAGTCAGGAGCTGCCAGAGACGCCAGCCAGTCAGGAGCTGCCAGAGACGCCAGCCAGTCAGGAGCTGCCAGAGACGCCAGCCAGTCAGGAGCTGCCAGAGACGCCAGCCAGTCAGGAGCTGCCAGAGACGCCAGCCAGTCAGGAGCTGCCAGAGCTGCCCTCCAGTCATGAGCTGCCCTCCAGTCATGAGCTGCCCTCCAGTCATGAGCTGCCCTCCAGTCATGAGCTGCCCTCCAGTCATGAGCTGCCCTACAGTCATGAGCTGCCCTACAGTCATGAGCGGTCATTCAGTCCGGAGCTGCCACCCAGTCCGGAGCTGCCACCCAGTCCGGAGCTGCCACCCAGTCCGGAGCTGCCACCCAGTCCGGAGCTGCCACCCAGTCCGGAGCTGCCACTCAGTCCGGAGCTGCCACTCAGTCCGGAGCTGCCACTCAGTCCGGAGCTGCCCCTCAGTCCGGAGTTACCTCTCTGTCCTGAGCTACCTCTCTGTCCTGAGCTACCTCTCTGTCCTGAGCTACCTCCTAAATCATGTGGGGGCCTTGGGGAGGATTCTTAGGCCAAGGTCGTGGGCGAGGGTCGCCACTCAAAGGACGGTAAGGAGGGGGACAAAGACAGTGGTGGAGTGGTGTCCTCGTCCTGCGCCGGAGCCGCCACCGCGGACAGATGCCCACCCAGACCCTCCCCTTGAGTTTTAGGGGTGCGCCCGGAGTTCGCACCTTGAGGGGGGGGTTCTGTCACGTTCCTGACCTGTTTTCTGTTGTTTTGTATGTGTTTAGTTGGTCAGGACGTGAGCTGGGTGGGAATTCTATGTTGTGTGTCTAGTTTGTCTGTTTCTATGTCCAGCCTAATATGGTTCTCAATCAGAGGCAGATGGTAATCGTTGTCCCTGATTGAGAATCATATATAGGAGGCTTGTTTTGTGTTGGGATTTTGTGGGTGTTTGTTTCCTGTCTCTGTGATTGTCTGCACCAGATAGGTCTGTGTCGGTTTTTGCACATTTGTTATTTTGTATTGTTTTTTGTAGTGTTTCACTTGTTCTTTATTAAACATGTTTAACACTAGCCGCGCTGCACTTTGGTCCTCTCCTTCACCCCTGGAAGAAAACCGTTACATAAGCCCCCTTTATTTATCCTACGGTTCTGACTTTGTGTACAGGGAGAACACTGTAAGAACGGCCCATGTTCTGAATTCTGTCACTGTACATTTCAAAAGTGCTAAACAAATAGTTATATTGACTACTTCCGTCCTAGCTCGCTCAATAATGTCTTAATCGAAATTACGGATTGCCTCTTATACGCTTGTCGTCCCCTTATTCCATAGTTAGTACATCTCAATTGTCATTAGAAGACACATTTGTTTAAGCAAGTCAGCCACATCAGCTATGTTTTTTAAAAAGACAGTAAATTAGTCTGAATTAACTGTTTCGCTGCTAGACAAGGCTCCTCTGATAGCCAGGTGTAGAAATGGTAAGATGTTGGGACTGCTGTTGGGACAGCTTTATGTAGGCCCTAACAGTTTGTGGGCACCATTTGTCACCGTTATAGTTATATTAATGTATTGTTTAGTGTTGTGTTGTGTAGTGGCTTTGCATCCCACTATTTTTTTCCCCCACCAAGTTTACATGCTAAAATCATCACTTATTATTTCATAGGAAGAAATAGGCTCCAACACAAAGCACTGTTGTTGTTAGTAAAGACTAATTGAAATGAAGACAGTTGAAATGAATTATGCCTCCTTAAATTTGCCTACTTTCAGCACCATGAGCTGTCCATTTCCGATTTAAGCTGCTGGCTTCAAGTTTCAGCACCACAATGTAAGTTACTCGAACCTGGCTTATTGTGAGGTCAGTAACTCTGATAATTACATCATAGGCAAGAAACATATTGTGTTTAATCAAATCAATTATAGTAGTAGCAAGCTATCAAAGTTTACCCCCGGTCCGCCTTCTCATCTTCGCGCTCTATTTCTCAAACTGAACAGAACATATGTCTTTGACTCTCTTCTTGAACTGCCACTGTAGGCCTACACAGCACAGTCATTGGTTAGGCATCACACAAAAACATTATAACATTTTTTTATCAGCAAGAGCAGAGCAGGCCAGGGCTCAGAGTTGGACTATCCATTGCAGTGTGTAGTGCAGCCTAGTTTTATTTCACCATCACAGCAGATATCTTAGAAATATACTGTAACTTTGGTCTGTGCTTCTCTGAGCATGCACTTTGTAGCCTGGAGCCTATAGCCTATGCATTGTTTGATTGACACCACACTAAATAGCCTATAGGCGCATTTGATATTGCGAATCGGAGATGAGGGGCAGCATCTGGCACACACCGATATATAGCCTAATAAGTAACTAATTCTAAAACACTGTGAAATATTTAAAATGTCATCATTTACAAATGACATGATCCTCCCCTGGACTAGACAAAGTACTAAACACTCCCCTCCACTGAAATTGAAAAAGCATGACCCTCCCCCATTTTCCTCCAGGTAAGCATTCTGTCAATTTCGATCCATCCCTAATGTTTGACAGAACAGACTCATTAGTGGTGCATTGACTGTTGTAGCTGTATGCTGAGGAGAGTGACAGGAGTCAGCCGTAGCTCAGTGGTCAGGTCTAGACTCTAGACAACAGGCTGTATATAATTGAAGAGGTGTAAAAGAAGCTGCCCAAGGTTTCAGGCTAGCTACCTCAGGACTGACTGCTGAAATTCTGCAGGTAGATGTTTTGGAATTGTTTTTAATATCTGTGTTTTTACATGTACATGAGTGATCGATTGATTAATCCTATGCTACACAAAGATAAATAGTATTTTTCTAAACTAGTATTTTTTTTTGCACCCGTTACTGAAATGGTGTTTCCAGTTTAAATGGCTTGGGTAGTCTCCTCACACTTCCTAACCCTGGTAGTCATTATTAATGCAGGTTGAGGGATAATAAAAATTCCAACTGTTGGATAGCCTAACTCTGGCTGGATTCCAATAGGAATTACTAGTGATGGGAAACCGAGTCTTTCTGACTGAGGCTTCTGAGCTTTTACCAAATTGTGCAGAAAAAATGTTGATTACTTCATTATCAGATCACAATGCACATTGTTGACATCTTATGGTAAGCAATAAATGCCCGTGTGTGATTATCAGATCCCTATTCTACCTGCTATGCTACTTGTCTGGTGAAACTACATGTACATAATCTTAACTATATTTGTAAGTACAGTGTCCAGTAGAGGTCGGTATTTGAAAGCAGCTTTGAATTGAAGAAAGCACCGGAACCACGCAAAATCGGTGTGATCTCACATATGGTTTGAAAAAGCACTTGATCAAACAAAGTTTTGGACGTCATTGATGACGTACTTCTGATAAAGTAATGCACACATCGGCACAATGCTTCGAAGTTAGCTGCTTAGTGATTTCGACTCATGCCCCGGAGCTCTGGTATCAAATGTAACATCACTAAGATTTGCACATCACTTTTCAAGCAAGCATAATGTGAGTTGTAGGTAGGGTTACAAAAATTCTGATTAATTACGCAGGTTTTCCAGAAATCCCAGTTGGAAGATTCCTGGATATCCTCCAACCTGGATTTTTTTTAACGTAATGTTACTGGAATTTTGCAACTCTACTTGCAGGCCTGATGCTGCCTTTAAACCATGAGTTTCAAGCCACTGTATTAGGGTAAAGCTAGGCCTCAAAATAAAGCCTTATGAGATATGTATCGTCATAAAGTACATTTTATTAGGTTTTTCCTAAATTCTTTACATGTAAAATGATAAAATTGTATCATTCATTTAAATAAAAATATTAAACAATTCAAACAATAATTAAAATTAGAATTAGACAAACCAATAGCAATCTAATCAAACAAAATCAAAAACAAAATTAATCAATCAAAAACTAAAGAATCAGGAGAATCAGTCAATCAGTCCGTCAGTCCGTTAGTCAGTAAGTCCACAATGTGTCAGTGTCTTTGTCATGGGGTGGGAAGGGGTGGGTTATGGGCTGGCAGTTGCTGGATGGAGGTGGCAGTTGTGGTTGGTCGGTGCTGTGTCCACGGTTGTTGCTGGTGTTGGAGCAGGGACCGGGAGAAAACTGGGTTGGTGCTGATGTTGGTGCTGGGACGAGGGCTGAAAACTGTGGGAAAAAATGGAAACGGGAACCAGGAACCGGGAACTGGGGCTGGTGCAGGTGCTGGATCTGGATCTTTGGTCCTTCTTCCACACCTCTTCTGGTGTGTTTGATGAATGGTTCTTGGTTCTGGTCTAGTTATGTGAGAGGGATAGGTCTAGAGGGAGGCAGGGGGGTATGGGTGTGGAGGGTATGTCCATCGGCCTGGCCTGGTGCTGGAGGAGGAGCGAAGCAGCAGCAAGGCTGGATGCTGGAGGCGAATGGGAACAAACAGAGCCTAGACACATCTGGCCACAGAGCACTCACAAACAGTTGGTAGGTGTGTTCAGTGTGAGTGCATTCGTGGAGACAGTTCTCTGTACGTACCTTGTGCCGTCTCTGGATGGATTCCCTAGTGGGGAGGCAACCATGAACAGCCATCTGGAGTATCTGTTTCTGTTCTGAGTGTATTGTCAGAGTCATGGTGAGGGGTTATTGGGGGGGTTCAGGTCTGGGTTTGATAATTTTATTGCAGAGGTGAATGATGGCCTCTAGTGGGTTGTTTGTGTTGTTAGGTGGTTCTTGGCTGTTCACAGGTCTTGGCGTGCCTCCCCACTGACTTGGTGGCCCCCTGTACTGAAGTGGTGATAGATTGGGGGGTGCTGGGATGGGTGAAGGAGATTAGAGCGTCCTGGGGGTCTGGACTGAGGCTGGCTTGCTGCTGTGCGGGATCAGCGACAGGAAGGGTTAAAGGGGTGGATCTGGTTCACTAAAGAGCAGGGGGGAGGAGTCAGGGGCATTAGGGGTTTTGATAGGTCTCTTAATGTCTTTGAGTGGCCCAGCCAGAGCCCGGACTTAAACCCGATTGTACATCCCTGAAGAGACCTGAAAATAGCTATGCAGCGATGCTCCCCATCCAACCTGACAGAGCTTGAGAGGATCTGCAGAAAAGAATTGGAGAAACTCCCCAAATACAGGTGTGCCAAGCTTGTAGTATCATACCCAAGAAGACTCTAGGCTGTAATCGCTGCCAAAGTTGCTTCAACAAAGTACTGAGTACTTATATTGGAGATGTGGCTTAGTGGGGGCGTTACCAAGAAAAATTAAGCTGATACAATTCCAATCTGGACCCCTACAGCGTGTGTCAAACTCCATGGAGGGCCGAGTGACTGTGGGTTTTCGCTCCACCCTTGTACAAGAGTGACTCTATCGGTTTAAGTAATGAGTACAAAATAATTGTAAGTAACTGTACTCTGATATATATTAAGTGCAACAGGTTTCCTCATTAATTAAGTGCAACAGGTTTCCTCAAAAGTTTTTAGTCATGACAGCACATTGGGGTTTACAGTGCACCTTGTTAGAATGTTGATTTCTTTAAGTACAGTGCCTTCAGAAAGTATTCACACCCCTTGACATTTTCCACATTTTGCTGTGTTACAAAGTGGGGTTAAAATTGATTTAATTGTAAGTTTAATTGTAACAGTCTCTGCAATGTCAAAGTGGAAGAAACCAGTTTAAAAAAGGATGAAAAATACAACACTAATATATGTTGATTAGATAAGTATTCAAACCCATGAATTAGAAACACTTTTGTCAGCTATTACAGCTGTGAGCCTTTTTGAGTAAGTCTCTAAGAGCTTGGATTGTGGATTGTGCAATATTTACCCATTATTATTTTTTAAATTCCTGAAGCTTTAAGTTGGTTATTGGTCATTGCTAGACAGACATTTCAAGACTTGCAATAGATTTTCAAGCAGATTTAAGACAAAACTTTAACTAGGCCACTCAGGAACCTTCAATGTCATCTTGGTAACCAACTCTAATGTAGATTTGGCCTTGTGTTTTGGTGTTATCGTCCTGCTGAAAGGTGAATTTGTCTCCCATTGTTTTCCTCCATGATTTTTGTCAGTGCATAGCAACATTCCATTTAGTTTTATCCTGAAAAACTCCCCAATCCTTGCCAATGACAAGTACACCCATAACATGATGCAGACACGATCATGCTTGAAAATACCCGGTGATGTGTTTTGTTAGATTTGCTCCAAACATAACACTTTGTATTCAGGACAAAATGTTTAGTGCCTTGTTGCAAACATGATGCATGTTTTGGAATATTTGTTTAATTCTGTACAGGCTTCGGCCTTTTCACTCTGTCATTTAGGTTAGTATTTTGGAGTAACTACAATGTTGTTGATCCATCCTCAGTTGTCTCTTATCACAGCCACTACACTCTAACTGTTTTTCAAATCACTATTGGCCTAATGGTGAAATCCCTGAACAGTTTTCTTCCTAGGAGTTAGGAAGGACACTTTTATCTTTGTAGTAACTGGATGTATTGATACACCATCCAAAGCCTACAGTAATTAATAAAGTCACCATGCTCAAAGGGATATTCAGTGTCAATATCAATCTACCAATCAATGCCCTTCTTTGTGAGGCATTGAAAACATCCCTTGTTTTTGTGGTTGAATCTGTGCTTAAAATTCACGACTCGACTGAGGGACCTTACACATAATTGCATGTTCGGAGAGTTCGGATAGTCTTTCAAAAATCATGTTATTAACCACTATCCATGCAACGTACTATATGATTTGTTAAGACCATTTTTAGGCTTGCCATAACAAAGAGGTTGAATGCTTTTTGACTCAAGACATTTCATCTTCTAATGTTTTATGTATTTGTAAACATTTCTAAAAACAAAATTCCACTTTGACATTATGGGGTATTATGTGTAAATCTGTGACACTAAATCTCAATTTAATCAATTTTATATTCAGGGTGTCACACAATAAAACTTGGAAAAAGGCAAGGGGTGTGAATACATTCTGAAGGCACTGTATGTGTTGAGCCACATACGTACAGCAGACAATGCCAAAGAACAGTATCACTTTCTGGTGTGGCTTTCATCTGGCAGTTATACTCTAATATCACCTTCACTTGCTCCTACCCGCTGAGTAGGTGTGCTTGAGTGTGTGTGTGTGTGACAGTGGCGATTTTAGCATGTAAATCTTGATGGGGCAAACACAAAAAAATTGGGGGATATGCATGCCAGTTAAGACACTACACAACACAACACTAAACAATGCATTAAGTGCACTATAACAGTGACAAACGATGACCACAAACTGTTAGGGCTTACATAAAGCTGTCCCAACAGCAGAGTCCCAACACCTTATCACTGCTACACCTGGCTATCAGCGAAGCCTTGTCTGGCAGCGAAACAGTTCATTCAGACTCATTTACTGCCTTTTAAAAAAACATAGCTGATATGGCTGACTTTCTTAAACAAATGTGGTTTCTACTGACAATTGAGATGTAAAAACTATGGCGTAAGGGGATAAGAGGCTATCCGTAATTTTGATTTGACGTAGTCAATATAACTATTTTGTTCAGCACTCTTGAAATGTACAGCGACAGAATTCAGAACGCGGGCCGTTGTTACAGTGTTCTCCCTGTACACAAAGTCAGAGCCGTAGGACAAATAAAGGGGGCAAATAAGCAGACAATGAAAGCTCTTACAATATTTGATGATCACATTTCTCTAAAACAGGTTATAGGCTACATGTCACGTGTACCACCAAGTCAGAGCAGTAGGCAAAATTAAGAGGTGAAAATAGGCCAAATTATTAGGGTGAGGCACATGAGCTACTAACAGCTTACTACACAACATACACTTAGTATTACTTTCTTAGCTACAGTATACATATCTCCCTGGCATATTACATCATTTATGCAGCAGCATACAAGACATTTTTGGAGTCACCTCATTGTGCTGTGTTCACTTAAACAGGAAGGTGGCACGCCGGTCGTTCATGGGCAAATTGTGTCATCAAACTTTGTCATCAAAGTCTGGCATTCTCTGGATTTATGGTGCTTTCAAGACAACTGAGAACTCTGAAAAAAACAAGGTTGAATCGTGATGATGTCAGTGATCTTAAGGTAGTAGCTCTAGAAAGAGGCCAGAGTTCCCGACTTACAATTCCGAGTTGGATGACAGTTCACAACGTATATACCCAGTCATAACTCATTTTTTCCCGAGTTTCCAGTTGTACGTTTTATCTATCATTTCTCTTCATTATTTATCTTCATATGACTAGGATTAAAAATAATTTGCCAGATTGTCGACTTGATTCATGATGATGACTGCTAGCTAAGATTTTGAAAGTCCAATCAAAGCAACTGTAGATATAATGTGATTTGACGTCATTTTATCTGTGGTCAATGACATTGAACCTTCTTGGATGGGCACTTCTAATGGAACTCTATGGCAGCACCCAAGGAAGGGGCTTGAATTTTCAAGCTCTACCCTTAGATTTGGAGGTGACGTAGTGTCCCCATGAGTGACAGAACACTGAGCCAATCACGGCGCAACTGGAGAACATTACCAGCCCCTACGCTCCTTATTATCCGCTGGCTGCCCCACCACCACCACAGAAAGCACTGAGCTAGGCTGAAACGCCTGCATTTTGGGGCTGCCTTACTCAAGAAAACAAAAAAGAGACTATGTTTGTATGAGGCTTTATTAACTAAATTATATATATATATTTACATTGTTGACAAACTGATATGTGATACGCATTAAACCTTTTTTTTCTATAAATGTGGGGCCCTGAAAGACGGGTCACCGCTGGTGTGTGATATAGTCTAATATCATCAATTCTATACGTGAAGCGGCATAGCTACTGTACTCACATTGCTCTTTGATAAGAGAATCACCTGTATGTTCTGTGTGCGTGTGCAGGGTATCGTATTTTCCCTGGGGTACAATAATATCAAAATACACATAATTTACCTTCAGAGGTACACATATGATCTCAGATTGTACTGTTCGGTACCTTTTAGGATATATGTGTGGATAAAGAGAATAATGGTCTATTTTAGTACCCTATGTTTTGAATATAATGGTATAATCATCACACTCTCATTCTCATTTCTGTTTCCCAGGGTACAAACACATTTTGTGTACCCTCAATACCCTTAAAACCCACCACAATGTACAGTTATGAATTTTTGCCATGTAAAAGGAACTAACGGCTTTGTTGCTGGGGATGTAACGGCTGTCTTCGGGTGAAAGAGAGGAGGACCAAACTGCAGCGTGATGATAATCCATATTTTAATAGGCTACTTAAACAACGAACAAAAACAACAAACTGACAGAAAGAACCGAAGACGCTATAGTCCCGAACTAGTGAACACAGACCAGATGAACACACGAACAGGAACAATCACCCACCAAAACACACTACAAAACAGGCTACCTAAATATGGTTCCCAATCAGAGACAATGACTAACACCTGCCTCTGATTGAGAACCATATCAGGCCAAACAAGAAACCCCACATAGAAACAGACAACATAGATAATACCCACCCAGCTCACATCCTGACCAACTAAATAAAGACTAAACAAAGGAAATAAGGTCAGAAACGTGACAGGGGAAGTACCCTAAACGTGACGTGATCTTCCTGTCTGGGTTGGCGCCCCCCCTTGGGTTGTGCCGTGGCGGAGATCTTTGTGGGCTATACTCGGCCTTGTCTCAGGATGGTAAGTTGGTGGTTGAAGATATCCCTCTAGTGGTGTGGGGGCTGTGCTTTGGCAAAGTGGGTGGGGTTATATCCTTCCTGTTTGGCCCTGTCCGGTGGTATCATCGGATGGGGCCACAGTGTCTCCTGACCCCTCCTGTCTCAGCCTCCAGTATTTATGCTGCAGTAGTTTGTGTCGGGGGGCTAGGGTCAGTCTGTTATATCTGGAGTACTTCTCCTGTCTCCTGTCTTGTCCTGTGTGAATTTAAGTATGCTCTCTCTAATTCTCTCTTTCTCTCTTTCTTTCTCTCTCTCGGAGGACCTGAGCCCTAGGACCATGCCTCAGGACTACCTGGCATGATGACTCCTTGCTGTACCCAGTCCACCTGGCCGTGCTGCTGCTCCAGTTTCAACTGTTCTGCCTGCGGTTATGGAACCCTGACCTGTTCACCGAACGTGCTACCTGTCCCAGACCTGCTGTTTTCAACTCTCTAGAGACAGCAGGAGCAGTAGAGATACTCTTAATGATCGGCTATGAAAAGCCAACTGACATTTACTCCTGAGGTGCTGACTTGCTGCACCCTCGACAACTACTGTGATTATTATTGTTTGACCATGCTGGTCATTTATGAACATTTGAACATCTTGGCCATGTTCTGTTATAATCTCCACCTGGCACAGCCAGAAGAGAACTGGCCACCCCTCATAGCCTGGTTCCTCTCTAGGTTTCTTCCTATGTTTTGGCCTTTCTAGGGAGTTTTTCCTAGCCACCGTGCTTCTACACCTGCATTGCTTGCTGTTTGGGGTTTTAGGCTGGGTTTCTGTACAGCACTTTGAGATATCAGCTGATGTAAGAAGGGCTATATTATTAAATTATTATCATCATTGTATTTCCCAGCATGCTCTACTGCAGGTTGATTATTTAACGGAATTGTTTTTGTAAGTACATTGATTGATTGATTAATCTTATACTGCATAAATATAAATAACATATATTTTCTAATTAATTCAATCAGTTAGTTCGATGTTTTGCACCCGTTACTGAAATGGTTGTTCCAGTAATGTTACAAATGAATAAAACATTTATAGTTGAAAGGTTTTGAGTAAATAAGCATTGACCCCTTTTGTTATGACTATTCAAAATAAGTTCAGGAGTTCAAAATTTCCTTAACAAGTCACATACTAAGTTGCATACTAAGTTGTAATAATAGTGTTTAACATGATTTTTGAATGACTACCTCATCTCTGTACCACGCACATACAATTATCTGTAATGTCCCTAAGTCGAGCAGTGAATTTCAAACACAGATTCAACCGCAAAGACCAGAGAGGTTTTCCAATGCCTTGCAAAGAAGGGCACCTATTTGTTGAAGGGAAAAATAAAAAAGCAGATATTGAATATCCCTTTGAGCATGGTGAGGTTATTAATTACACTTTGGATGGTGTATGAATACACCCAGTCACTACAAAGATACAGGCGTCCTTCCTAACTCTGTTGCCGGAGAGGAAGGGAACTGCTCAGGGATTTCACAATGAGGCCAATGGTGATTTTAAAAACAGTTAGAGTTTAATGGTTGTGATAGGAGAAAACTGAGGCTGGATCAACAATATTGTAGTTACTCCAAAATACTAACCTAAATGACAGAGTGAAAATAATTAAGCTTGTACAGCATGCACATATTCCAAAAAATGCATCCTGTTTGCAACAAGGCACTAAAGTAATGCTGCAAAAAATGTGGAAACTCAATTAACTTTTTGTCCTTAATACAAAGTGTTATATTTGGAGCAAATACAATACAACACATTACTGAGTACCACCATATTTTCAAGCATAGTGGTGGCTACATCACGTTATGGGTATGCTTTTAATCGTTAAGGGAGTTTTTCAGGTAAAAAAGAAACGGAATAGAGCTAAGCACAGACAAAATCCTAGAAGAAAAACCTGGTTCAGTCTGCTTTCCAACAGACACTGAGGAATTAATCAGTGGTAGTCAGTGCTGTTTAAGAAGAGGGAGAAATATATATTTTTTTAATGAACATGGCCTTATTTCTATTACAGTATATTGGATGACTGTCATTCATATTCCATTCACCCAGTTCAAAGTAACAGCGATAGGTTTAGGATACTACATGATACTCAAATTGTCCCTATACCCGTCATGAAGTTGCTACAACCTAGCCTATGAATGTTTACAATGACACATGGACAGACATTTGCCGTGTCTTTGGGTATGCCGGATTAAGTGATATGACATGCTATTCTATGAAATCATTTCTCTGTAATTATTATTACCTGATTAAGCTAATCAGGTAAATAATTAACTAGAAAGTCGGTGCACCACGAAATAATGTTTATAGAGCTGTTATCTTCCGAATAAACTCTTAAAGATCTGGTAATCTTTTACGTCAGTAGCAGTCAATATTTAATCCTCACCTTATTTAGTCTCATCTGAAAGTTGTAAATTCTTGGTTATCTTCACGAACCCTGGCTAACAAGTTGAATCAGCAATACAAAATTTGGTTTAATTATTTATTTACTAAATACCTAACTAATCACACAGAATTACATATACACAGAATGAATCATACATTGATGGACCTGGTAACCGGAGCCGATATAGCGGCTGGTTACACAAAGAAAAAGGGGGGGGGGGGGGGGGGGGGTGCGAGTGAAAGAGCGGGAAGACGGAGGGACAAAGGGAGAAGCTATGCTATCGTAAATACAGTATCTTATGCATTCTAAATTACCGACCATTTGAAAAAGGAGAATGCAATAAATATTTATTCTGAACTGCGCTTCGGTAGATTGGTCGTCGATGGAAGGCCGGTTTGTCCTTTGACGAATGTCTCCGGTGGTAAACTGGATACGTTGTAGTATCGTTGTGTGTGTTAAACTGAAAACGTCGTCCGTCCTTTACTAGCCCACGTTTACAGTGACTGCTGCTAACTCAACGGCTAGGAGGTATCACTTTCGGAGTGAATAAGAGTTCAAAGTTCATACCAAGTTGCCATACTTTTAAGCTCATGCTATATTCTGGCTGGTATAGTCAAAATTCATCCTTTCGGCGTGTTGACCACCATCTTCACGTTGAAATTTGATGCTGATATCGTTAGGTTATCTGAGCCCTTTTAACGTAGGACCGTCGCCCTAATGTCCTCGGAACAGAAAGTTACATTTTCGTCAACGGGCTTATATAGGATTGGGAGAGAGGGCAGTGTTTCATAGTTTACACCCAATGTCTGTTCACATGGGCGGGGCCACTGAGTTGAGCATAGTTCACTCATGAAAACCAATTCTCTCATTTAGGAGCTAAAAATTACATTTGATCTTTTCACAAATAGTTTCATATTTAAACATTTAAATTGCACAACAATTCCATGTGAGTCTGATAACTAGAATGTGTAGATTTTCCAAGATACAGTTTCTGTCGTCCTATCATCATTAATCATGCCTCAGACGCCAACTGAACTGACATCATATTCATTAAGTCACAACGCATATTTTCAACTGGTTGGAGTACGGTTCAATATGGTTCCGTTTCCCATCTTTTGATGTCCCCAGACTCTCTCTCAATGTTAACAAAGTGATTTTCAATAGTCACATCGGTAGAGTAGAGAGAGGAAAAGGGGAAAGGTATTTATGGGGGTCATAAACCTCCCCCTCAGGCCAACGTCATGACAGTCCCCCCATGTTGAGTTCAATCGTGCGATTAACCTGCACGTTGCAAACCAACATAAAAATGACCGTGGGTTGTCCTGGTTGTGGACCATCATTGTGATCCCCCTCTGGTGGTCGACCCAGGTAGGCTTTCTGCAAATGAAGAAGTCTTCCCCAAGGCTGGGCAGCAGATGTCCAGTTGGTGATCACTGTTGCAGTCCCGTCGTCTGGTCATCCAGACTGGAAGATCTGGGCAGTAACTTAGGCAGATGTTAACAACGCACGCACACACACTCATGAAATGTATCATTACATTTCCTCCCAAATGAGCGGCGTTGTGGCACTAACTGATGGTTGTATGGGGAAGTTGTTTATGGCTCTATTACTTTCTACGTGCCGAAGAAAATGAAACAAAATTAAATGAAAGCCTAAACAAAATAAAATATAGTTATGCCACCTTAATCATCTAATTGGACTGTATTCTATCTACGTCCTTGGCATTGTCTAATGTCATATCTAGGGCTTTCCTAATTTGCGGGGTGTTGCTTAGGGTGCTATCCTAAGTTGATAACTACATGATAAGTCTACAGCTGTAAGGCACTAGTTTTGGGCAGTCTACAGGGATGACCTATGGAATTCTGGGAAAAAACTGGTGAGTACTGTAGCTGTAGAGTCAAAGGCCTCAAAATAAATGTTAAACTTTACTAAGGCTGGTATTTTGCTCACACCCTTAAGTGATCCTAGCATAAATCCTAATTGGATGTTCCGTTGTGCATGTGCGTTTATGCTTACACAAGCGCACATGTCAAGGGAAGAAAACCAAGTATCCTGGCAGATTACAACTTGTTCAGAATGAGTCTGACATAGTCAGGTAATTTTCAGGTCAATGCCTGGAGGTCAGTCAGAATATGTGTCGAGGGAGTCTGTAGTGGTTTTACTACCAGTCACTGTCTTTCACTATTGTAGTGGCGGTAGGTATTAAGAAGTCTACTTCATAGCTATGTTATCCATGGAGGAGCTAACCTCACGACAGAAGTACTCTCTAAGCACAGAACCAGTCGTATGCGGTGTGATCATGGTTCATGACTTCTAATAACTTTTCTCCTGAACAGAGGGTTCTACTTATTAGTGGCATGTGTGTTAACCACTGGAAGAGTGCAATGGAGATTCACTTCCCCGTGTTGCACTCTGAGTGACTCCTATGTCGCTATTATCAATAGCAATTTAACTTGTGAGGTTACTAATCCTCTTACTGAGTGTTGCTGGACTGACTGTGGTGTTGGTACTGGTACTCAAGGGGACCAGTTGTCCTACCGATTTATTCTGAAATGTTATCCTACAGGAATACATGATTAGAGCATTTTACTAGTTGTCTTGTAGTGGCTACTACACTTGGCAAGGAATGATTATTGTTGCCATTTGTTTTGGAGGTGAACAAGTCCACTGGACTTCCTTTACGACCAGTGTCGTACACCTCAGTACTATCTTAGATGTGTTCTAAGATGATCCCCGTCTAGGGGCCTGTCTGCTCCTCACTGTTCTCATATGGGCATTTACAACTAGATTTGATTTAGGGCCTCGTACGGTGTGGTCCATAGGCTCAACCCCCCCACCGGCCTCGATGAGGCTCATCATGGGTCTGGGCTACTATTCCCCCCCTTTGAGTCTCGGGACCAACCCACCAATGGGTGGTGTTGGTATCCGAGGTGCAAACGAAAAGTTCAGACCCTATGTATGAGTTGTCAGTGGCCTCGTTATTATGAGAATGGCTGTAACCTTTCAACCAAATCTCCTGGTGTTTGTGCTTCAAAACGCTCAGTGGCTGTCGAGGTCTGTCAGTCACCACCGCATCCGCGTATGGCAACCTCTTCAGTACCTGCGAACTGAGACGAGGATATCGGTCTGTGATATCGCAAAGTGTTTCACCAGTGGGAGTCATCGGGTCAGTTGCTGAACTGACGCCATTAGTGTCATTGTAAGAGTTGACAGTCCCCCCACAAAGCAGAAGGTGTATCATCGGAGGCAGAGTATAATCTGCGCATCAATGTTTTTCTTGCTGAGACGGCCGCAGTGCTTGCGCAAGTGTCCGAAGGGCAAGAGAAGTTCATCTAAACTACCGTATTGCACGACTGCAAGGAGGAGGGAAGTTGCTCATTCACAGAGACAGCTGGCTCGAAATCATGACAAGATTGGTCAATCAGGTTGGCTGATGGAATGTGTCGAGATATCGTAATATCTCCTTGGATTGGATTGTGCACCACGAGGTTTCTAAACGTCTTTTTCCCAAGGGGTGCTTTTGACAGATACCCCTCGTGAATGACTGCGTTGCAGCTAGTGTTAGGGGAAGACAGTGTGGTCAGTGGAGAAGGCACTGTGGCCTGTGACCATACCTGGTTGGTTTTCCAATCCATCAATGGGAGTAACTGATCCATCAAGTCTGCTCCAAGTAGCAGGGTTACAGTTTCGAGGCTGGTAACATACACAGGGTGAACGAGCGATACGTCCTGGAAGTGTAGTTTCAGCATGACTCTCCATGTGAGAGGCGAGGTAGTCTGGGTGACCCCTCAAAGTATAGTGTCGCATCGTTCCACTTTTAACCAATGTTTAGTTGGCTTCAAAGCCCTTTTGAGATCATCGAACAATGTTTGAGAGATGAGTGATATTGTCGCACCCGAATCAATTAGCGGTCCTCCAGGACCGTTTCCAGGTATGGGCGTTTAGATTCGTGTTTAGTGGACATATTCCCCACAAAGTGGAGTGGTCGTACGCAACGACGTGATGTGTCATTCTGTTCAAGGTGAAAGCAGATCGACTTTTCAGATTTTGACCGGGCTTGGCTTTAACGAAGCGCTTGACCTTTTTCTTCGCAACCTTTGTATCAGAGTCTAAAGACAAAGCCCGTGGGCTTGTTTCTTGATCAACCGGGCCCTGGATAGGGTCTCGAATGAGAGCGGGAGAAATTTGAATTTTAACGCCCTTGCTATGGGTGTTTATTCCTGCGGACCTGGTGTCCGGTAATTCCCCGTCTAGTCCTTGTGACTTATCTTTTACCCTTTTCTCAAATGTTTCTCGCTTTAGTTCTTCACGTAGTGGAACTTCTGGAGAACATTGGTCTACGTTTTGATCGTCCTTCAACCCTTTGTTACCCTTGTACTCTGACACTTTGTGTGGGTTGGGTGCAGGAACGTAGCGAACAGGTCGATTGTACCGGTAGTCATTTTGATGGCGACGTACTTTACGGTTATTTCGACCGCGGTGGTTATTGGAATCGTGGTTTCGTGGTAGAAACCGTTGTTGTGCATCCTCTCTCGACGCTCCAATACCTGATAATGCACCCTCTAACTGGACTGAGTTCTCCTGGTCAAACTTCAAAAGGGCTCTTAGCGTTGGGAACTTTTGATGCCTCAAAAGCTGTGCTTGCAAGCTTTCTGAGTTGTAAGATAAGCAAGCCAACGTGGGCTGCAGGGCCCAAGTAGGTAATGAAGGTGGGATACATTTGACAGAAACACATTCAATACCACCTTGCACACTCTTGCCTGCATCTCACTGATATAGGGTGTAATCATTACTCCAACAGTTGCACATCAGAGTTTCTATTTGACACATTCAGCTATATTTATCCCTGTTTTCTTCTGTTATCTTCCATTTAAGAAAGGTCTTTCAACAGAATCAGCGAAATGAATACAACCCTGATCACATGTAAACACAGTTAAATTTCATAGCAGCCACGTTGTATTCCTTCTCGCATCTATGCACTCTCATCCTCTCACCTTTCCCCTTCGCTTGTGGACTTCATGCACAACACATCAGCTGTATGTGACCAGGCAAAAAACACTTTCCAGACCAAACCATATCATAAACGCAGGGAGGGGAGGTGACCAAGAACCAGAGTGACAGAGCTCCAAAGTTCCTCTTTGCAGATGTGAGAACCTTCCAGAAGGACAACCATTTCTGCAGAAAAGGCAAGTCACACTAGGAAATTATATTGGGGGCATGGCTTAGTGGAGATGTGGCTTTCAGGTAGTTATTTTTGGTCACCTGTGAGTGGAAGTGTTGTACCACTTTAAGTGGTCTCCAGTAGAGATACATTTTTGACACTTACAAGGAGCAAAAAGCTTTGTCATTGTGGTTCTACTATATAAAGGCAAAAAGCATAATGTTGTGCTTGTAGAGAAAGGTATTATCTGAGGTATTTCGCTTCGCTGCCCTACAGTCCGGAGCTGCCACTCAGTCCGGAGCTGCCACTCAGTCCGGAGCTGCCAGTAGTCCAGAGTTGTCCCTCTGTCCTGAGCTACCTCTTTGTCTTGAGCTACCTCTTTGTCCTGAGCTACCTCTTTGTCCTGAGCTACCTCTTTGTCCTTCGACTTCCGGGTTGGAGCGAGTAGTCGCATTTCGCTTCGCTCCACAGGTAGTATTACATTTCATTTCATTTCATTTCATTTCATTACAGTACAACGGTTTGATTTGTTTGATCTTAGCACTTTTTTCTTAGCTAGCTACATAGCCGTCTTTGTATCAAAGATAATTGTGTAGTTTAGATTATTATCGAATTATCGAATCTTCTAACGTTGTCAACACTGCTAGCTAGCCAGCTAGCCAACTTCTACCGAAACATTACAACGGAACGATTTGATTAGTGTAGTGTTAGCTAGCTACATAGTTGTCTTTGCTGTCTTTGTATCTAAGATAATTGTGTAGTTTAGAGTAATTATCTAGCCAGTTATCGAGGTTACCTAGCCAGCTCCACTTTCAAACAAAGTCAGCTAGCCAGCTATTTTCGTCGTCCTAACGTTGTCAACACTGCTAGCTAGCCAGCTAGCCAACTTCTACCGAAACATTACAACGGAACGATTTGATTAGTGTAGTGTTAGCTAGCTACATAGTTGTCTTTGCTGTCTTTGTATCTAAGATAATTGTGTAGTTTAGAGTAATTATCGAGTTTATCGAGGTTACCTAGCCAGTTATCGAGGCTACCTAGCCAGCAACACTTTCAAACAAAGTCAACAACGCAGCCACTGCTAGCTAGCCTACTTCACCAGCCAGCAGTACTGTATCATTTTAATCATTTTAGTCAATAAGATTTTTGCAACGTAAGCTTAACTTTCTGAACATTCGAGACGTGTAGTCCACTTGTCATTCCAATCTTCTTTGCATTAGCGTAGCCTCTTCTGTAGCCTGTCAACTATGTGTCTGTCTATCCCTGTTCTCTCCTCTCTGCACAGACCATATAAACAATTCACACCGCGTGGCCGCTGCCACTCTAACCTGGTGGTCCCAGCGCGCACGACCCACGTGGAGTTCCAGGACTCCGGCAGCCTCTGGAACTGCCGATCTGCGGCCAACAAGGCAGAGTTCATCCCAGCCTATGCTTCCCTCCAGTCCCTCGACTTCTTGGCACTGACGGAAACATGGATTACCACAGATAACACTGCTACTCCTACTGCTCTCTCCTCGTCTGCCCACGTGTTCTCGCACACCCCGAGAGCTTCTGGTCAGCGGGGTGGTGGCACTGGGATCCTCATCTCTCCCAAGTGGACATTCTCTCTTTCTCCCCTGACCCATCTGTCTATCGCCTCCTTTGAATTCCATGCTGTCACAGTTACCAGCCCTTTCAAGCTTAACATCCTTATCATTTATCGCCCTCCAGGTTCCCTTGGAGAGTTCATCAATGAGCTTGACGCCTTGATAAGCTCCTTTCCTGAGGATGGCTCACCTCTCACAGTTCTGGGTGACTTTAACCTCCCCACGTCTACCTTTGACTCATTCCTCTCTGCCTCCTTCTTTCCACTCCTCTCCTCTTTTGACCTCACCCTCTCACCTTCCCCCCCTACTCACAAGGCAGGCAATACGCTTGACCTCATCTTTACTAGATGCTGTTCTTCCACTAATCTCATTGCAACTCCCCTCCAAGTCTCCGACCACTACCTTGTATCCTTTTCCCTCTCGCTCTCATCCAACACTTCCCACTCTGCCCCTACTCGGATGGTATCGCGCCGTCCCAACCTTCGCTCTCTCTCCCCCGCTACTCTCTCCTCTTCCATCCTATCATCTCTTCCCTCTGCTCAAACCTTCTCCAACCTATCTCCTGATTCTGCCTCCTCAACCCTCCTCTCCTCCCTTTCTGCATCCTTTGACTCTCTATGTCCCCTATCCTCCAGGCCGGCTCGGTCCTCCCCTCCTGCTCCGTGGCTCGACGACTCATTGCGAGCTCACAGAACAGGGCTCCGGGCAGCCGAGCGGAAATGGAGGAGAACTCGCCTCACTGCGGACCTGGCATCCTTTCACTCCCTCCTCTCTACATTTTCCTCTTCTGTCTCTGCTGCTAAAGCCACTTTCTACCACTCTAAATTCCAAGCATCTGCCTCTAACCCTAGGAAGCTCTTTGCCACCTTCTCCTCCCTCCTGAATCCTCCTCCCCCTCCCCCCCCCCCTCCTCCCTCTCTGCGGATGACTTCGTCAACCATTTTGAAAAGAAGGTCGACGACATCCGATCCTCGTTTGCTAAGTCAAACGACACCGCTGGTTCTTCTCACACTGCCCTACCCTGTGCTTTGACCTCTTTCTCCCCTCTCTCCCCAGATGAAATCTCGCGTCTTGTGACGGCCGGCCGCCCAACAACCTGCCCGCTTGACCCTATCCCCTCCTCTCTTCTCCAGACCATTTCCGGAGACCTTCTCCCTTACCTCACCTCGCTCATCAACTCATCCTTGACCGCTGGCTACGTCCCTTCCATCTTCAAGAGAGCGAGAGTTGCACCCCTTCTGAAAAAACCTACACTCGATCCCTCCGATGTCAACAACTACAGACCAGTATCCCTTCTTTCTTTTCTCTCCAAAACTCTTGAACGTGCCGTCCTTGGCCAGCTCTCCTGCTATCTCTCTCAGAATGACCTTCTTGATCCAAATCAGTCAGGTTTCAAGACTAGTCATTCAACTGAGACTGCTCTTCTCTGTGTCACGGAGGCGCTCCGCACTGCTAAAGCTAACTCTCTCTCCTCTACTCTCATCCTTCTAGACCTATCGGCTGCCTTTGATACTGTGAACCATCAGATCCTCCTCTCCACGCTCTCCGAGTTGGGCATCTCCGGCGCGGCCCACGCTTGGATTGCGTCCTACCTGACAGGTCGCTCCTACCAGGTGGCGTGGCGAGAATCTGTCTCCGCACCACGTGCTCTCACCACTGGTGTCCCCCAGGGCTCTGTTCTAGGCCCTCTCCTATTCTCGCTATACACCAAGTCACTTGGCTCTGTCATATCCTCACATGGTCTCTCCTATCATTGCTATGCAGACGACACACAATTAATCTTCTCCTTTCCCCCTTCTGATAACCAGGTGGCGAATCGCATCTCTGCATGTCTGGCAGACATATCAGTGTGGATGACGGATCACCACCTCAAGCTGAACCTCGGCAAGACGGAGCTGCTCTTCCTCCCGGGGAAGGACTGCCCGTTCCATGATCTCGCCATCACGGTTGACAACTCCATTGTGTCCTCCTCCCAGAGCGCTAAGAACCTTGGCGTGATCCTGGACAACACCCTGTCGTTCTCAACTAACATCAAGGCGGTGACCCGTTCCTGTAGGTTCATGCTCTACAACATTCGCAGAGTACGACCCTGCCTCACACAGGAAGCGGCGCAGGTCCTAATCCAGGCACTTGTCATCTCCCGTCTGGATTACTGCAACTCGCTGTTGGCTGGGCTCCCTGCCTGTGCCATTAAACCCCTACAACTCATCCAGAACGCCGCAGCCCGTCTGGTGTTCAACCTTCCCAAGCTCTCTCACGTCACCCCGCTCCTCCGCTCTCTCCACTGGCTTCCAGTTGAAGCTCGCATCCGCTACAAGACCATGGTGCTTGCCTATGGAGCTGTGAGGGGAACGGCACCTCCGTACCTTCAGGCTCTGATCAGGCCCTACACCCAAACAAGGGCACTGCGTTCATCCACCTCTGGCCTGCTCACCTCCCTACCTCTGAGGAAGTACAGTTCCCGCTCAGCCCAGTCAAAACTGTTCGCTGCTCTGGCACCCCAATGGTGGAACAAACTCCCTCACGACGCCAGGTCAGCGGAGTCAATCACCACCTTCCGGAGACACCTGAAACCCCACCTCTTTAAGGAATACCTAGGATAGGATAAAGTAATCCTTCTAACCCCCCCCCCCCCCCCCTTAAAAGATTTAGATGCACTATTGTAAAGTGGTTGTTCCACTGGATATCATAAGGTGAATGCACCAATTTGTAAGTCGCTCTGGATAAGAGCGTCTGCTAAATGACTTAAATGTAAAATGTAAATGTATGAACTGGGGTAACTAAAAGTACAAAGGAGGACCTTACAGGGTACCACCACAGTGACAACCCATTGGAACAAATCTAAACCATTATTTCTGAGTGTATGTTTCTGTTTGTATGTGTGTGTGTCTGTGTGCGTGTGTGTGTGTGCTACTGTACTTGACCTGCTCACAGAGAAGAGAGGATCCATTTTCTCATCAAATATTTACCAGCAACCTCAGCCTCCCAGCTGCTGCTGTAATAAACACACAGACACATACACACACACACACACACACACACACACACAAAGCCTTTTAACCTTACAATCACTAAGCACATCTATTGAGTGAAGAAGACACAAAACAGAAATGCTGCATCAATCTAATATCCTTCTCCTTCAGGAACACAACAGCCTCATTCAGAACAGTTAAACAGTCACACCTCAACATACATTCTACTGTACTGGGAACTATATTCAGTGAAAGACACCTGTTGTACAACCCAATTAAAGTTGTTCTGCATATGATTCTATAACATTCATGATATTGAACACTTTCCATGCTGTTGGAGGTATTAATTCTCATCCATTTCTGTTATCTCCTAATGGGATTCCTACATAGGAAAGTGTTGCTGAACTTGTTATTAACAGTTTGAAACAGTGTACGCCAGACTCCGGGCATAGAGGTGAGAGTCAGTCAGACATGCATATTTCATATTTCACAGTCCTTCATTTCTATTCAAGGTTTGGGATGTAAACCGAGTAGTGGCAGACTACATACAGTATACACATGCTGCTAGTCTTTTCCTTCAGCATACAGACCATTGCTTTATGTCTCACTGTGTTCCTCTTAGCATTAAACACTGTGCATGTGTGTTTGTGTGTGTGTGTGTGTGTGTGTGTGTGTGTGTGTGTGTGTGTGTGTGTGTGTGTGTGTGTGT
The DNA here is from genome assembly GCF_016432855.1 of Salvelinus namaycush. Classification (NCBI taxonomy): domain Eukaryota; kingdom Metazoa; phylum Chordata; class Actinopteri; order Salmoniformes; family Salmonidae; genus Salvelinus; species Salvelinus namaycush. Next base: position 32,925,062 of record NC_052315.1, read on the forward strand.
GTGTGTGTGTGTGTGTGTGTGTGTGTGTGTGTGTGTGTGTGTGTGTGTGTGTGTATTTTATGGCCTGAAACAGCTGTTGTGAATCTACAGTGTAGAGGTCATAGTGATGTACAGTAATGAGGAAGATGGATAGATGAGGAGAGAAAGACAGAGATATTAGAGGAGAGAAGGTCTCACAGGGATGGATACACCATGATTATACACTGATTAACCACAGTTCCAACGGATCAATCCACACACACACACACACACACACACACACACACACACACACACACACACACACACACACACACACACACACACACACACACACACACACACACACACACACACATGCACACACACACACACACACACACACAGTACACTCTTGTTACCACACATAATACACAACTATCACCATGCTCTGTTCTCTCAGCCCGGACTCATAGACTAGACATGCCATGGTAAATGAAAATCCGGGACACTCAAATGAGATATTTACATAAGACAGAAGGTTACTTCAAGCGAAAATGAAAGGGGAGAGGGAGGGTGGATGGATGGGTGGGCTTGGTTGGTTGGTCCGTCGGGTCGGTCGGGTGGGCCTATAACACAAACGTCTAGCAACGCAAAGGTTGCGTGTTTGAATGTCATCATGGACAACTTTAGCATTTTAGATAATTAGCAACATTGCAACGACCTTCCCCTAACCTAACCTTAACCCTTTAACCTAACCTTAACCCTAACCTTAACCCATCACCCTAACCCCTAGACTAGCTAATGTTAGACACCTTGCTAATGTTCGCGTTAGACACCTAGCTAACGTTAGCAACAACAAATTGGAATTCGTAACAAATCATACGTTCCCCAAATTTGTAATATGTTGTACGAATTGCACTTCGTAGCATATTATACAAATTGTAATTCGTAACATATCACAGCAATTGTAATTCAAAACATATCATACAGAATGGATGATGAACATCCACAAATTACATACAAAATACATACAATACCAATCGTAACATATACTCATTTGAGTGTCCCAGATTTTCATTTACTATGTTACGTCTACTCCTGAGTTCCGGTTGGTTCTGTGCTGATTGGTGGTACTGATGTTAACTTGCCGCTACTGAATTCTAGTTACTAGATCTAGAGCGAGAGAGAGAGATTCAGGACTGTGTTGAAGACATACTAACAAGCTGAGCTAAGCCAGAGCATTCTGAGAGTGCTGTACCTCCTGTGGTCTCAGGACATGGTAAGGCGGAGAGAGAGAAAGAGAAAGAGAAAGAGAAAGAGAAAGAGAAAGAGAAAGAGAGAGAGAGAGAGAGAGAGAGAGAGAGAGAGAGAGAGAGAGAGAGAGAGATAGAGAGAGAGGATCCTGCAGCTCCTGCTGAATAGAAATATCACAGTGTGACAGAATAGCTCTCACACAGAATAATTCAGCACTGCCTCTGTTCTCTCCTCCCACCCACAACTCTCTCACTCTCTGTCGATCTCAGTCTCTCTCTCAATTCAATTCAATTCAATTCAAGGGTTTTATTGGCATGGGAAACATATGTTAACATTGGGCATAATCGCCAAAGCAAGTAAAGTAGATAATAAAAGAATAAAGACATTTCAAATGTCATATTATGTATATAAACAGTGTTGTTACGATGTGCAAATAGCGAAAGCACAAAAGGGTAAATAAATAAACATACATATGGGTTGTATTTACAATGGTGTTTGTTCTTCACTGGTTGCCCTTTTCTTGTGGCAACAGGTCACAAATACTGCAGCTGTTCACGCAGTATATATGGCAGTTTATTAAAATTGGGTTTGTTTTCAGAATTCTTCGTGGATCTGTGTAATCTGAGGGAAAAATGTGTCTCTAATATTGTCATACATTTAGCAGGAGGTTAGGAAGTGCAGTTTCCACCTCATTTTGTGGGCAGTGTGCCCATAGCCTGTCTTCTCTTGAGAGCCAGGTCTGCCAACGGCAGCCTTTCTCAATAGCAAGGCTATGCTCACTGAGTCTGTACATAGTCAAAGCTTTCCTTAAGTTTGGGTCATTCAAAGTGGTCAGGTATTCTACTCTCTGTTTAGGGCCAAGCAGCTTTCTAGTTTACTCTGTTTTTTCGTTAATTCTTTCCAATGTGTCAAGTAATTATCTTTTTGTTTTCTCATGATTTGGTTGGGTCTAATTGTGTTGCTGTTCTGGGACTCTGTGGGGTCTGTTTGTGTTTGTAAACAGAGCCCCAAGACCAGCTTGCTTAGGGGACTCTTCTCCAGGTTCATCTCTCTGTAGGTGATGGCTTTGTTATGGAAGGTTTGGAATTGCTTCCTTTCAGGTGGTTGTAGAATTTAGAGGCTCTTTTCTGGATATTGATAATTAGCGGGTATCGGCCTAATTCTGCTCTGCATGCATTATTTGGTGTTTTACGTTGTACACAGAGGAATTCTGCATGCAGAGTCTCAATTTGGTGTTTGTCCCATTTTGTGAATCCTTGGTTGGTGAGCGGACCCCAGACCTCACAACCATAAAGGGCAATGAGTTCTATAACTGATTCCAGTATTTTTAGCCAGATCCTAATTTGTATGTCAAATTTGATGTTTCTTTTTTGAGGGCATAGAAGGCCCTTTTTGCCTTGTCTCAGCTCATTCACAGCTTTGTGGAAGTTACCTGTGGCACTGATGTTATAGTTTTTTGTTTGATCTAGGGCAACGGTGTCTGGATGGAATTTGTATTTGTGGTCCTGGCAACTGGACCTTTTTTTGATCACAATTATTTTTTATCTTACTGAGATTTACTGTCAGGGCCCAGGTCTGACAGAATCTGTGCAGAAGATCTAGGTGCTGCTGTATGCCCTCCTTAGCACCAGATCATCAGCAAACAGTAGACATTTGACTTCAGATTCTAGTAGCGAGAGGCTATGTGCTGCAGACTTTTCTAGTGCCCTCACCAATTCGTTGATATATATGTTGAAGAGGGTGGGGCTTAAGCTGCATCTCTGTCTCACCCTACGGACCTGTGGTAAGAAATTTGTGTTTTTTGACAATGTTAACCATACACTTGTTTGTGTACATGGATTTTATCATGTCATATGTTTTTCCCCCAACACCACTTTCCATCAATTTGTATAGTAGACCCTAATGCCAAATTGAGTCAAAAGCTTTTTTGAAATCAACAAAGTATGAGAAGACTTGGCCTTTGTTTTTTGGTTTGTTTGTTTGTCAATTAGGGTGTGTAGGGTGAATATGTGGTCTGTCGTACGGTAATTTGGTAAAAAGACAATTTGACATTTGCTCAGTACATTGTTTTCACTGAGGAAATGTTTGAGTCTGCTGTTAATAATAATGCAGAAGATTTTCCCAAGGTTGCTATTGATGCATATCCCATGTTAGTTATTGGGGTTAATTTTGTCTCCACTTTTGTGGATTGGGGTGATCAGTCCTTGGTTCTAAATATTGGGGAAGATACCATAGCTAAGGATGATGTTAGAGAGTTTAAGTATAGCCAATTGGAATTTGTTGTTTGTATATTTTATCATTTCACTGAGGATACCATCAACACCACAGGCCTTTTTGGGTTGGAGGGTTTGTATTTTGTCCTGTAGTTCATTCAATGTAGTTGGAGAATCCAGTGTGTTCTAGTAGTCTTTAATAGTTGATTCTAAGATTTGTATTTGATCATGTATATATTTTTGCTGTTTGTTCTTTGTTATAGAGCCAAAAGGATTGGTGAAGTGGTTTACCCATACATCTCCATTTTGGATAGATAATTCTTTGTGTTTGTCACGCTGTATAATGATAGGAGACTGGCGCAGGAATACCAAATTTTAATTATTTTTTATTTATTTCACTAACCAAAATAGTATACGTCATGAACATGATGGGGACGAAGCCCAAGACAAACACCTATATACAGTATATAACACAGGGCTGTAACCCAAACAAAGAGCGAGGTGTAAACCTTATGGGGACGAGACCCGTAATAACAATACACGGGACGAGACCTGTAACAACAAGTGCACACGAACAAGCAAGCCGATACAACAGAGCACAGATACTCACAAGACCAACAGACATGGAACAATAATCAGCAAAGACAATGGGAACAGAGGGCACATATATACACATACTAATCAGGGGGAATGGGAACCAGGTGTGTGTAATGAGACAAGACAGTCCGGGGTTGGTGGTAATGAAACAGTTCAGTGACGCCTAGAAGGCCGGTGACGTAGACCTCCGGAGCTGGTGAACGGAATGAGCAGCAGTACCAATGGAAGCTGTGACAGTGTTGTTTAGTGTTTTCCAATTGTCCCAGAAGTGGTTAGAGTCTATGGATTCTTCAATTACATTGAACTGATTTCTGACGTGCTGTTCCTTCTTTTTCCGTAGTGTATGTCTGTATTGTTTTAGTGATTCACCATAGTGAAGGTGTAGACACAGATTTTCTCAGTCTTTATGTTTTTGATTGGATAGGTTTCTCAATTTCTTCCTTAGGTTTTTGTATTCTTCATCAAACCGTTTGTCATTGTAAATTTTCTTCGGTTTTCTGTTTGAAAGCTGAGAGGTCAAATATACTGTTTAGTTTTTCTACAGCCAAGTTTACACCTTCACTATTACAGTGAAACATTTTGTCCAGGAAGTTGTCTAAAAGGGATTGAATTTGTTGTTGCCTAATTGCTTTTTTCCACACTACATTCCTTCCTTCTATAGCATCTCTTAAAATGATTTGATGCCTCATGATTGAGTACTGCTCTGTTCAAGTAGACTGTGATTATGCTGTGATCTGATAGAGGTGTCAGTGGCCTGACTGGGAACGCTCTGAGAGACTCAGGGTTGAGGTCAGTGATAAAGTAGTCTACAGTACTCCTGCCAAGAGATGAGCTATAGGTGTACCTACCATTGGAGTCCCCTCGAAGCCTACCATTGACTATGTTCATACCCAGCGTGCGATAGAGCTGCAGGAGTTATAACCCGTTTTTGTTGGTTATGTTGTCATAGTTGTGCCTAGGGGGGCTATGGGGGAGGGAATGCTGTCACCTCCAGGCAGGTGTTTGTCCCTCTGTGTGCTGAGGGTGTCAGTTTCTTGTTCGGTTCTTCCTCCTGTTGTTACTCTCTACCTCTGAATCACTTGCTACCTTTAGTTTTCAAACAACCTCTTCCCCTCTGTATTTCTCTCAAGTGCTGTCCTCTCTTTGTTGTAGAGTGTCTCTCATACCAATTTAGTAATTCTCTTCCTTTCCCTTGCTCTGTGAATTGCCTTCATCCCACCCACTCTCTTTGAAAGGATTGTCATCTAGGAATGAGTCACAAGATCGTCATCCTCCGGTTTTTCTTTCTCTTTGTCTCGATCTCTGTCTGGCCCTCACTCGTGAGTCATGAGGAGTGTAAGTGGGGAGGACCTCAGTGCAGCTGATGGATCGTGGGTTTTTCTCACATCCCTTACACACACACACACTAAGTGACTCATTGTGAGTAAGAGGTTTCAGTGTGACATCGACATGTACCACACTCACACACGAGGCAGAGACTGGGGTCATTGCGAACTGTAAGGCATAGTAGGGTCAAATTGGGGAGATGTTTTGACTGCTCAGGGCCAGAGCTGTACACTGACAGCTGTCTCTACAGAAATAACTCCAGACGTGTCTCCCAGTGGGTCTGTGTGTGGGTAGGTGGGTTTACATTGTGTAATTATCTTGTGTGTTTATACTGTTTATTGTGTGTGTGTTTGTTTAGTGTGTATGCACATGTGTGTGCAGTTTGTGTCTCCATACTGTGTGTGTTTGTACAGTGTAGGTGTTTGCACTGCATGTATTGTTTTACAGCTGTGTGTTTGTACAGGTCTCCTCATTATTCAGAGTCCTGGTGTGACCTGATATGAGAGAGAGACTAGTGTCTATCTGACGGCTGACAATCTTCTCTCCTGTCTCTGTTGCTTGCTGATGAACTTTGATAGAATGGGATTTGGGATTTAACCTTCATTCATCACTCATGCAGTAATAACATCGAGTGACAGGCAGCTGGGAATGACTTGCCACTCTATCTCTCTCTTTCTCTCTCTCTCTCTCTCCCTCTCTCTGCTGTCAGGATAGAAACTTCAATCACACAGGATCATCTTAAAGGGATGGTTTGGTATTTTGGCAATGAATCCCTTTATCTACTTCCCTATAGTCAGATGAACTTGTGGATAACATACTTGTGTTCAGTTTGAAGGAAGTTGCCAACTAACATTAGCGCAATTGCTTAGTAGCGTTATCACAATGATTGGAACTATAGGAACAGCTAGCATTCTAGTTAGCATTGGCTCGTGAAGCTACCTCTAACTTCCTTCACACTGAATGTGTTCATCTGACTCTTGTAGACAATTAATACATCATTTATTGGAGATTGTATTGCCAAAATCCCAAACTATCCTTTAATAATTATAATTCAAAGTAAATAAACAAAAAAAGATGGCAGCCCTTGATGTGGACAGGTGCTGACTGCTGCTGATAAACTCTACTTTTCTACTGTTTGAGTACTGGTACCTCTTATAGAAATACCCCCTATATCAAATCCACAACAGTACCAACACCTTTTTTACCCCACCTCAAGCCCTGACGTACATACTTGTGAAATATTCAGAACTAGCCTTGCATATAATAAAGAGTTCCAATTTTACAGTTGAAGTCGGAAGTTTACATACACCTTACACCAATACATTTAAACTCAGTTTTTCACAATTCCTGACATTTAATCCTTGCAAAAAAATCTCTATTTTAGGATCACCACTTTATTTTAAGAATGTGAAATGTCAGAATAATAGTAGAGAGAATGATTTATTTTCAGCTTTAATTTCTTTCATCACATTCACAGTGGGTCAGAAGTTTACATACACTCAATTAGTATTTGGTAGCATTGCCTTTAATTGTTTAACTTGGGTCAAACTTTTTGGGTAGCCTTCCATAAGCTTTCCACAATAAGTTGGGTGAATTTTGGCCCATTCCTCCTGACATAGCTGGTGTAACTGAGTCAGGTTTGTAGGCCTCCTTGCTTTCACATGCTTTTTCAGTTCTGCCCACAACTTTTCTATAGGATTGAGTTCAGGGCTTTGTGATGGCCACTCCAATACCTTGACTTTGTTGTCCTTAAGCCATTTTGCCACTTTGGAAGTTGTAGGAGTAAAATGAGACACATGGATAACATATAAAGGCATAGGACAGCTGAACATTAAAAAAAACGGACCACATGAAGAGAAGAGACACATAGTCTGCTGATTCTACTAAAGATACACATACCAGAGAAATATGCACTTAGGGCACTTGGACCCACTAGACATATAGTCTGCTGATTCCATTAAGACACACATACCAGAGAAATATGTGCTTAGGGCACCTGAACACACTAGACATATAGTCTGCTGATTCCATTAAGAGATACACATACCAGAGAACATACTGAGGCACTGAACTAAAAAGATAATGGTGACAGGAAGAATTAGGGGAAGTATGCTTATTTGCATATGGGTTGGACTTATATGTTGTATGTGTATAAATGCTGGAGCCGGGGCTGGGAAATGGTGTGTGTTCCGCGGGACATTCCAGATTGCTATACAATTGTATTAAAAGCATGTTTGATTTCACAAGTTCTTGTAAAGCGTTATATTTGAACCGATTTTCCACGACATAATTTGGCGAGCTTGCCAGGAGGGACAGGGACTGCGGAATGGCGTTCAGGGCTGGAGATAGTTTCTTTGGACAATCTTGCAAACACTATGGCCACAACTATGAAAAAGGTAAGCTTGTTCTTACATAGTTGAAATGTTTGTATGGATTGTTTCAGAGATCCTGTCTCAGCGAGAGGGGCGCCATGTAAGTCTCTCTTTCAAATTTCCTAAAAAGAAACCAGTAAATACTAAAGAACTTTTGAATTCAATGAATTTGCATGTATGTGTGATTTGGGGAATTGTATTAAATATAAATGTATGCGCATGTATAGAGACTGAGTGAATAGGCGCTGTAAACTTTGCTTGTGTTGGGTGTTTAGCGGAGCATGCGCTCGTTCCGATCGGACCGTTCGAATGTGTAGCTTAAATGATGCGGTTGTTTGCGCCATCTGGCTGAGATGGTTGGCTATGTGGGACAGCCCATACGGTCAAAACAGATAATGTAGGTAGAAAATCCTGTGATACCTCTTCAATAAAATTAGTAGAAGGAATGCTTGGACAGGTTACTTATGAATAACGGCTCTAAAAATAATAGAGAACTGCATAAATAAGTAGTTAGGAAGCCACGATACCGCTCTTTAAAAAAGGAACATTTTTAAAGAGGTCTGCTTGGGTGGGATATTCACGGCAGAAGAATCTGTGGGTGAATATTTAGTAAATAAATATTTCATGGCTACCGCCCCAGAACGGGGGACTGAACGGATGAATATTTAGAAGGCAGGAAGGACGTTAGCCCGATTGTGCGGCGTTCAACTGCAAGCGAAATCCTACGAATAAGAAACGCTCCGTCTAGCTAAACGGGGGTTTGTAATTCAGTAGGTCACGCCACGATATTGCTCTAATATAACATAGAGATCAGTACGGGGTGGGTGAATATGATATGAAGACAGGCTGATCCGATTAGACAGTAGTCTCGTCATAGTGTAGAAATCCTAGCAGTCTAGGCTTATGTAGGAGGAAGTGAATTAAGTCAATAAAGAAAGACTAAGTTGTTTTGAGGTAAAAACAAAGGGATTGAATGAACGGATGAAAAATAAAAAGGATGAATGAAAATGTTGTAAGAAATGAGTAGATCTGTGTAGAGATAGAACATTAGGAATAAGGAAGGACAGGTTGTGTGTGTTTAGGCAGAACGTCCAGAAGAGGGAGCGCGCAGCCTTCCTGTGACAGAGTATAGAGTTGAGGAAGGGTCCCACTGACTATTGTAAGATAGAGGGAACGAAGTTAAGAAACATCGAAGTAAAATAAGTTATAAGCAAGGATAAAAACAATGATGTGATAAAGTGGTAAGAGACCGCGGTAAAAATAACAAAAAGGTGTCAAAACAAATAATAAATAAAAATACTTAAAAAGGCGTTAACCGAATAGTATAAATACGGATAGAGCAGTGGGTAACAAAAGAGAAAACAGAATCGCCGATAAATTGAAATTATACTATAAAGTTAAAAACGAATCTAGGTTAGTTAAGATAAATAGTGAAATCCAGGACACATTAAGAATTCACGAACGGTGTAACAAAGAAAGAGGAAAAAACAGGCCGTCAGTCACTCTGTGTCTACAGAAGCTACGGTCTAAAAATAGCCTGAAGGGCAGAGAGGGGTGCAAAATGGAGTGGCCAGGATAAAACAGGAGAACAGGGGAGGCTTGACTCACTAGTAAATTGACCATAGGATCAAACAATAAGAATATAGAGAAGAGGTAAGAAAGTATAGACAAAATAAATAAATAAAGGTAAAAGTAAGACGTTAGATAGAGATCTTAACGGAGCGGGCAGGGGTCCCGTGTGGCTCAGTTGGTAGAGCATGGCGCTTGCAACGCCAGGGTTGAGGGTTCAATTCCCACGGGGGGACCAGGATCAATATGTATGAACTTTCCAATTTGTAAGTCGCTCTGGATAAGAGAGTCTGCTAAATGACTTAAATGTAATGTAAATGTAATCATAAAATTGATTAGAACTATAATAATAGAATAAACCAAACGGATAAAATGAATAAATAATGATATCTGTAAAGGGAAAAACACAGTGATATTTTAAGTACTGTACTAGAATAAGACATTAAGTCATCTGTAGTATTCAGAAATAATGTCTGTACTATATAGAGTAGGCTTTGATAAGAGAAATTAAGTGATGTGACAAATGAATTATTAATTGGAAAGGGGATTAGCTCTACCTCGGAAAAATAGTAAATAAAAGGTGTATAATACATGGGAGTATTTAGGAAAAATAAATAAATAAATAGTGGCATGAAAACAAAAGGACTGTTTCTCCATAGCATAGAGAGATGAGGGATTTTTAAAAAAAAGCCATGGAGTCACTGAAAGAAGCGCACATTAGTTCTACCGAATTCGGATTGAATATGAAAAAACTGGATAATGGAGGACACTATTACCTGATAAACAGGATAAATAGAATAAGGGAGGCACAGTCGCATGGGACCAAAATGTGAAGCTCGATTTGCAGGCGTTCTGATGTCAACATTCTATCATCAGAAAATACATTATGATGAAGTACAAATGTGGTTTCTCTCGTCCTCGCAGACGTGCGGGTGATTAGCAGAACTATTGACAATATCTAAGAACAAATAAGAATATAGCTCCCTGTTTTGGATATGGTTATAGCGGGGGTTGGGAAAATTAGTGTAAGGTGACACTAGAACTTAGTGCAATAGCAGGAAATGTCGCTATACAAGAGTTTGTATCCTTGTCAAAATAACAAACAACTAATTGGTTTGAGGTTAGTGGGTATGGAATTTTCACTTGGCGGTGTATAGTCTCTGATTGATCAATGAGTGGTTCATAGAGATTACAGTTTATATGTGATGGAAAAAGTATTAGATCATGTTTTTACTTAACTTCTAGTAGAGTACCGATGGAATTTTAATTATTAGACATTCTATACCACAATTCTCTGGAACTGTTAAAGACGCTTATAGAATAAAATCTATGTATAAGTAATACTATTGTTTTGCTAATTAAAAGGTAACGTTGTGAATATTAACGATATGTACACTTTCTTTTCCAGAAAGAAAAAAAAAAAAAAAAAAGGGTTTTAATCTTCTCTGGTCAAAATGTCATTGGAGACTGCATTACTGTGGAAAGCAGTTAGTTAAAGTCAGCCGCTTTAAAAATAAAAATATCTGGATAAGGCTAAAAATGGAGTTCTGGATAAGTGAGTCCAGTCCCTTTGTGTTATTGGCCTATGGTTCACTAGTAAGTACACCATGTACTGGGAATGAATATGCATTAGTAGATTTATTGGAAGGGTTTTTTCCAATTCAGTTTCAAATTGGGTATGCAAAAGGATGGAAATGTTTTTTGAAAAATGTATTTAAAGTTGTTTCTAAAGAAAGGGGAGTGGAAACATTTTAATGATGTCAAAATGCCCTGAATCCTAAGAATTTCCTGTGTAAGACTGATCACCTTCACTAGAAATTGTTGGAACAGGTGGGATTTAATTATAAAATAATTAAAAAACACCAGACTCTATTCAAAGTGTATAATTACTTTGAAAAAATATCAGTTCCCTGGGGTTATGGTCTTTGGGTAAATACACAAATGTGCTTTGTTCATTCTGCATATGAAATATGATGAAAGTTACTCCAAAGGGTTTATTGGAGTATGGGTCTCTGTGAGGGTTATGTTGATAAATACATCATCTGTAATTCGTCTGAGAAATCACCGGTAGAATAAGGGAGTTATTATAGAAGGTGACGTCAGAATGCTTTAAGGCATGGGAGAGAATATCACCACAAGTGGGTGTGGAGCTCAAACCCACCCTAACCGACTGAATAGTGAGGGACAACTGTGTCTGATGACCTGTGAATTGTATCTAAAAATAGACATGCTGACATTATATTTGTTGGGAGAATAATGACTTAAAGGAATTGGGGTACTGACCTTTTTATTACCAGGCCACTCATGAGAGAAAAACTGAGACAAAAGGGCTATTGGAAAATAGATAATACTGGTATTAAAAGTGTTTAGTATAAATGTTAATTATTAAAGGGATGATGTGTATTGAATAGATAAGGTCAAATTTGAGTTAAAGTAAACACTAAGGACTGTTATCCTGAATATTGGGTTGGAAAATGTATTTAAAAAAGAACTGTTTAGTTATTTGGATATAGAACTGTTTAAATTTAATAGGCCTAAGAAAGCTCTGGAAACTAATCCTGAGACAAGGAGGTTGACAAAACTTACAGAATATTAGATAAGGTTTTTTGTTTCTTTTGTTTTATAATGTCATTGGAATTGTAATGATAAAAATGTTATAATATAATTGAATAAAAAAGTAGTCTGTTGTGCGATGATACCCAATGATGAAGAAGAAAGAGACCAACAATAACATTGGCATAGAATTAAACGGATGGACATTTTCCCCAGGTTTAATTACATTACAAATAGTGGTAATTTATTGCAAATGAGTAATTATTATAATTATTTTTCTCTTTTTCTCGTTTGGTCAATTTATTTTTGTTTTGAGGAACATAAGGTTGTGTATATGTTCCTGAGGAGGGACTGATACTGATATAAATGATATATAAATTGATTTAAGAATGTTTTAAGTATGTATCCAACAAATGGCTGTTATCGGTTAGAAAAAACTGTGACTACATTGGGGATATGAGGGGTCTCATAAATGAAGGTAATGGTAGTGAAGGGGTGTTATTTCTAGAAACTATGTATAATAATAGAGATAATTCACAGAAAAGGAAAGACAGCTGGCTGTGTAAAATATAGGGACAATTCTAAAGTGAATAGAACAATTCACATATGGTAAAATGGTAAAATGGTAAAAATAAAATAATGATAAAATGGTAAGAATGGTAAAAAGGTAAAAAATAATAAGTGGTGGCATTTTGAACATTAGAGCAAAAGTTTAAGAAACTTATGATTTAGTTTTGTTAGGATTGGATATTAATCCAACTGGAAGACACTTGACTGATTATATGTTATTTTACAGCAGTTGCTGTAGGGACCATCATTTGACTATCATTATGAATATTTCTGTGGCAGGAGGCCAGGTATTTGAGGCAGAATGTTTACATAGGGCTGTTATTAAAAATTAAGATTTAGTGATCTTGGTATAAGAAGAAAGTCTGTTGTCAGGGAATAACCCATGTGTTAGTGTGTATGTCCTCAGGAAAAAACAGCCAGAAATGGAAGGGCTTGGGCTGCATTCTGGAGACTGAGTGTACATCAAGATACACCAGGCTGGTGGTATACTTCTTACAGCACTGCAGTGGTAAAGTTCTTCATGTCTCTCTTTGGTGGGTACATAAGTCTCACGAGAAGTGAGGTCCAGCTGAATAAGGGGTGAGCTTGAAAACACCATGATAGAGGACGTGGAATCAGAGAGAGAGAGAGAGAGACTAGATTCCACTATAGACATACTGGGTTGAGTTTGGGGGCTACTATAGACATACTGGGTTGAGTTTGGGGGCTACTTGTTTCATTTTTTAATGCATCATGTGAAAAAGAATAGATGATAGGATATTATACTCTAAACAAACATGTTAAAGGAATTGATGTGAAAGCATATACAGTGTTGAATTACGTCAAGAAGAGATAATGTTGATTAAGGTTATGCACATGATTATCAGTTGAAATGGAGTAGATGGGAAACTAAGTAAAAAATGATATGATTTGGGAACACCTCTCAGAACCTGGGGCCAAAAGGGGAAGACTGGGTGGAAGCATGAGGAAGCTTTTTAGGGCTTTTATTTTTGTGGAGTCCAGCAGAAAAGTATCCTGGAGGCATAGAGTCAGGTGAAGAGAGAGTGGGAATTGTCATGGTCTCAGATTTCAGTTTTCATGAATATGTTTATGCATAACACATAACATTGTCAATGCTGTTATGTTTTGTCTGTTGTTTTCCAAGTCTTATGTTTAGGAAACCAGAAGGAGAGGGGTTCGCCAGCTTCAGCTGGAATGTCAGTTTGTTGTGTGATGAGAGATGGAAGTAAGAGGATGTATGGTGCAATCATAGAACAGAGGCCATAAGTCTCTAAGTATGAATGCCTCACAGAAAGAAGGCAGAAATTTGAACCAGGACGAGAGGTTCTGCGTCTGATGATCCAAGGGGACCAGAAGGACCTTTCCCAGTGACACCAGGAGATCTAGTCCATGTTCGAGTGTTCCGGAGGAAGTGGGATCAACCGAGGAGAGAAGGACCCTATGAGGTGGTCAAAGCAACAAGAACGGCCGTCCAAGTGAAAGGAAGCCAGACGTGGTACCATCTGAACCACTGCACCTGAGTCCCAACAGAGAGAAGGACACAACCATATAGAGATGAGGACACAGAGGATGCTGATTCACCAGGGAGGAGCCAAGAAAACAGCAAATCAAGTGAAAGCCAAAATGTGACAGGTGCACCGACTAATGCACCCAGAAGAGGAGGAGAGGCCTCACAAGGAACAGAATGAGAACATCTTTTCCCTAAAAATTGAAACCCTTCCAGATGGAAGCTAAGTCCGGCCTGAGGAGGGAGCCTCAGGTGAAGAAAGAGAAGGAAAAGTCTCGCAAGTTGAAGAAAATGGGGATTTCCCCACAATTGACTTTTCAGCTCTTGAATGGTCTCCTTTAGACAATTGAAGTTAGAACAACAAAAGAATAATGACATTGACATAACAGAAGTAACAGTGAATGCTAGTATAGAAACAACAGACTCATGCACAATCAAGATGTATGGTGGAAGCAGGAAGAGAAGAAAGGAATCAGCCGAACAATCCAAAAAGACTGACAAGGTTAGAATCTCTGTTCCACCTCAACTTATAACAGAAGCAGGAGAACTGAAGTCTATCTCAATCATAAGGATCAAACCCTTACCGGAGATGGCACTCTGTGGATGGACACATTACCAAACAAAGGGACAAGTCGTTTGGGATCCGAAAGGATGTGACCTGACATTAATCAAAGAAAAATACGAGAGGGTGCTCATCATGAATCAGATTGAACCAGTTGAAGGTGAAGAATTAATAGTTGAAATAACAAGAACAACAGTGACCGAAGGGAGTAGCACCACGGTCATTAAGATTGATCCTACCCCTGCACCTGAGCAGGAAGAACCTGTGACAACAACAAGGGTGGCGGCTGCTGTGACGACCACAGTAGCTACCACTAAGATGACATCGACCTCCCTTACCAAGCAGACCACCGTACCCACAAAGCAACCTGAGACATCAGAGTCAGGAGAATTTTTTACTGACATTTGGAACTTTCTGATAAACTCTAATGATCTACCTCAAGATAAGAACATTGTAAAAGCGACAGAATTAGATATATCAGAATCAGAACCACTCAGGGACACCACATGAGAAGAAGTAGTGAAGAAGGAGTGATACGAATGGGCTAAGTATATGGCAAACAAACACAGAATGGACAATTGTATTTTGTGTAGAAAATCACCTTTGTCTGATCTTTTAATAATCTCTGAACCAGCATCATTTAAAAACTGTGTAAGTTGGAAAAATGACCATTGTACCAATAGAAAGTATTCTATTTCCTTGTGTGACATAAAATGTAGGATTGCTCTGGGTAAGCACTAGGGGTAAAACTATGTTGAATGAGACCATGCTGGGAGACAATGATTGTGCTGCCTATAACATTAGAACTGAATTAACTGTACCTCAATTAGACAGAGGTACCGTGGTTAAAGGAAAATATGAATGTTTTTACAGACACCACACCGAAGGAATTGATGTAGGAAACACCACTGTAGAATGTGATACTATTTGGGTGTTAGAGAATGTGGGAGTTCGTAAAAGTAATGATAAAGGGTTGATTATGAATAGAAAAGGGTTGTGTGGTCACATAACTCAGGTTGCGCCATCTCTTACTATGTTGAAAAATCAAGACAGAGGTATTGCTGATTGTTCTTTCCACACATCCAGAAACTAACTGTTGAATGTATTGTCTGATGGATGGATTGGTCTTTGTGCCTTAGTTAGAGCAATTAAATAGGTTACTATTATTAAATCACCCCATGATGACTATGTTAAACCTAGAGTTAAAAGGAAATATGAGAAGGATCCTGAGGTATACCTTAATGCAATTGGACTGCTTAGAGGTGTACCTAGGGATTTCAAGGCCAGAGATGAGGTTAAATCAGGATTTGAATCTATATTCTTGTGGATAACACCAAATAAGAACTTAGAGTGGATTAATTATATATACTATAACCAACAGAGATTCATTAACTATACTGACTCGGATCTAACGGCGTTGGGGGAACAGGTACAGGCTACCAGTAAAATGACTTGGCAAAATAGACAGGCTCTCAATTGGCTCTTAGCGGAGAAGGGTGGAGTTTGTGTCATGTTTGGGGATGACTGTTGCACCTTTATTCCCAATATTGCTATGGCCAAACTCAAAGGATTACGAGCAGAAGTAAAGGCTAATGCTGGTTTAGACTCTCATGTATGCGATTGGTTGGACCTAGCGTTAGGAAAGTGGGGAGCCATGTTTGCTAGGATGGCCATCATGTTGGGAGGAGGGTTATTGGCTCTGGGTATTGCATTTTGTTGTGTTATACCCCTGGTAAAGTCAATTGTGGTTCAGACAACAGTTAAACAGATGTCTGTAAGAAGAGATGACCCTCCTGTGGTGATTGATCCTGTACCGGGTAGCCCTGGCAAGTATACTAATAAGTATGGAAAGCCTTGTAATGCGGTTGGAGGACCTCTTGACTGCCCCTTTGGTAACACTAACTGTCTCTATGAAGTGATTGGGGGAGGGTGGTCATGCGTGTCACGATTTTCATAAGGATGGTTTCCATGTATATGTTCAATTACCCAGTTCAGATGAATGTTTACTTATACATGTCCACAAAAAGTGTCATTTGCGTCACAATTGCAAGTGGTGTACAAAAATTCATGAGGATGGTCATAACCATCACCCAGAACCTTTTTTCTGTGCCAAGTGTTAAAGAGGAGATTATCTTATTTGTAAGGATGAGGACTGTGCTCCTAGATAATGGGGTTTTAGCATTTTTATTTGGCCTAATGCTTTGTGTTCTTTGTATGTTTCTTTGAATTTTTAGATATATATCGATGAACATATATATTTTCTTTTAATTAAAGTTAGTTTTGCCTTCTAAAAATAGGATCATTTTACAAAAACATGTTAGGTAATAGAGGGTATTCCGGTTACAAGTGTCTATGGACCATGTCTTTAATCATTTAACAAAGGTTGGTAGGTGTCTGCAAGGGAGGATAATGTTGAAATGTTTGGTCTAGTTAGGTTTTCTTTAATGTTTCTGATTGGATCTTTTACTCCTATTTCACATTAACAAATTGGAGATGTTTGGTCCAGTTGGTTTATATGTTTTACTTTGTTTGTTTATTTTATTATCCATCATAGGTATTCTCATTTACCATTTCAAAGTCATATTTGCATAATGTATGTGGCTAATTAGCCCCAGAGGAGGGATTTGTAGGAGTAAAATGAGACACATGGATAACATATAAAGGCATAGGACAGCTGAACATTAAAAAAAACAGACCACATGAAGAGAAGAGACACATAGTCTGCTGATTCTACTAAAGATACACATACCAGAGAAATATGCACTTAGGGCACTTGGACCCACTAGACATATAGTCTGCTGATTCCATTAAGACACACATACCAGAGAAATATGTGCTTAGGGCACCTGAACACACTAGACATATAGTCTGCTGATTCCATTAAGAGATACACATACCAGAGAACATACTGAGGCACTGAACTAAAAAGATAATGGTGACAGGAAGAATTAGGGGAAGTATGCTTATTTGCATATGGGTTGGACTTATATGTTGTATGTGTATAAATGCTGGAGCCGGGGCTGGGAAATGGTGTGTGTTCCGCGGGACATTCCAGATTGCTATACAATTGTATTAAAAGCATGTTTGATTTCACAAGTTCTTGTAAAGCGTTATATTTGAACCGATTTTCCACGACAAAGTATGCTTGGGGTCATTGTCCATTTGGAAGACCCATTTGCGACCAAGCTTTATCTGCCTGCCTGATGTCTTGTGATGTTGCTTCAATATATCCACATAATTTTCCTACCTTATGATGCCATCTATTTTGTGAAGTGCACCAGTCCCTCTTTCAGCAAAGCACCCCCACAACATGATGCTGCCACCCCCGTTCTTCACGATTAAGATGTTGTTCTTCGGCTTGCAAGCCTCCCCCTTTTTCCTCCAAAACCGGCTTTTTTATGCCGGTTTTGGAGCAGTGGCTTCTTCCTTGCTTAGCGGCCTTTCAGGTTATGTCCATATAGGACTCGTTATACTGTGGATATAGACACTTCTGTACCCGTTTCCTCCAGCGTCCACGAGGTCCTTTGCTGTTGTTCTGGGATTGATTTGCACTTTTCGCACCAAAGTACGTTCATCTCTAGGAGACAGAACGTGTCTCCTTCCTGAGCGGTATGATGGCTGCGTGGTCCCATGGTGTTTATACTTGCGTACTATTGTTTGTACAAATGAACATGATACCGTCAGGCATTTGGAAATTGCTCCCAAGGATGAACCAGACTTGTGGAGGTCTACAATTTTTATTCTGAGGTCTTGGCTGATTTCCCATGATTTTCCCATGATATCAAGCAAAGAGGCACTGAGTTTGAAGGTAGGCCTTTAAATACATCCACAGGTACGCCTCCAATTGACTCAAATGATGTCAATTAGCCTATCAGAAGCTTCTAAAGATATGACATAATTTTCTGGAATTTTCCAAGTTGTTTAAAGGCACAGTCAACTTACTGTATGTAAACTTCTGACCCACTGGAATTGTGATACAGTGAATTATAAGTGAAATAATCTGTCTGTAAATAATTGTTGGAAAAATGACTTGTGTCATGCACAAAGTAGATGTCCTCACCGACTTGACAAAAATATAGTTTGTTGACAAGAAATGTGTGGAGTGGTTGAAAACGAGCTTTAATGACTCTAAAATAAGTGTATGTAAACTTCTGACTTCAACTGTGTGTATTAACCCTAGATGACAGACAGAGTGCGCTGTTATGTAGCCGCTGCACAGCCATTTTTGTGCTTTTTAGCAGAGTTGGTCAAATTTACATTCAAGCGCCATTCTCAACATGAGAATATACTGAAGTATGTAAACACAATTGAAGTGATCAGTATTCAATGACTGTGTACATAGGCAGCAGTCTCTAAGGTGCAGGGTAGAGTACCGGGTGGTAGCCAGCTAGTTACAGTGACTAAGTTCAGGGTTTGGTACTGGGTGGAGGCTGGCTAGTGGTGACTGTTTAATGGTCTGATGTTCTGGAGATAAAAGCTGTTTTTCAGTCTCTTTTTCCCAGCTTTGATGCAACTGTACTGTCTCCACCTTCTAGATGGTTAGGGGGGTGAACGGGCCATGGCTCGAGTAGCTGAGGTCCTTGAGGATCTTCTTGGCCTTCCTGTGACACCGGGTGCTGTAGAGGGTCTATATGCTGGGCTGGGTGCTAAGGGTGTCAACCTCCTCACGGTAAATGCTGCTGCTGAGTGCTTTTTTCCTGCACCATTTCAGGTCTGATGAAGGCCATTTAAGCTGAAACTGTTGTGATGCAAAAGCTTGTACCTGAGTGACAGTGCTACTGTGCTAAGACACAGAGAAGGGTAGTTGTGTTGCTGTAGGGAGGTGGCGAGAGGGAGACGGGTTAATAGCCCGTTACTATGGTAGCCAGTGGAACAGATCAGCTGCGTGAACTCATCCTCAGCTCTGTGTGTGTGAGAAAAACCCATGATCCATCAGCTGCACTGAGGTCCTCCCCACTTACACTCCTCAAGACTCATGAGTGAGGGACAGAGAGATATAGAGACAAAGAGAAAGAAAAACGGGAGCATTCCTAGATGACAATCCTTGATTCGGAGGTAGAGTGACAACAGGAGAGCAAGAGAGAGCGAGGAAGAGAGAGAGAGTTGGGGGTGGAAGGAGAGAATTGGGGGGGGTTCTACTAAGCTATATGGTATCAACATAAAAATAAAAATATATGATCAGATTAAACATATTTTGGGCCTTACTGCTATTAGCCCGTACAAACGCATTGAATAACAGATTCCCTACATGGAACAACAGACAGTCACAAAAAAAGAAATCTAAAGGAAGTTTGTTCTTTAAGTGTCTGTCCTATATCTGAGCGTTATTAGAAAGATCAGGAAACCTTTGTTATTTTTTTACATGTATTTAGACCTTTATTTTGGGCACTAAACAGTCTCCATAAATTATTCTAATGATGTTTGGACCCGGGGAACCTTCAGACAAGTGTTGTGAGGTCCGTGGGATTTGGTAAGAAGACAGATTTTTGTGATGTCTCATGGTCTGACAAACACCGCTCTATCTCTCTCACCTTCCACCAGATGTGGAAGTGCGGCAGACAGATGTTTTATTATGCTAATTCAATTTCCGCATGGGCGCTGGCATCGACTCCAGGGGGGGTAAATAAAGGTAGGGCCGTGGATAAAAAAAAACTGTCAGTATCTGGTGTGAACACCATTTGCCTCATGCAGCGCTACACATCTCCTTCGCATAGAGTTGATCAGGCTGTTGATTGTGGCCTGTGAAATGTTGTCCCACTCCTCTTCAATGGCTGTGCGAAGTTGATGGATATTGGCGGAAACTGGAGCACGCTGTCATACACGTCGATCCAGAGCATCCCAAACATGCTCAATGGGTGACGCGTCTGGTGAGTGTGCAGGCCATGGAAGAACTGGGACATTTTCAGCTTCCGTGAATTGTGTGCAGATCATTGGAACATGGGGCAGTGCATTATCATGCTGAAACATGAAGTGATGGCGGCTGATGAATGGCATGACAATGGGCTTCAGGATCTTGTCACGGTATCTCTGTGCATTCAAATTGCCATAGATAAAATGCAGTTGTAGGGCCTCCCGGGTGGCGCAGTGGTCTAGGGCACTGCATCGCAGTGCTAGCTGCGCCACCAGAGTCTCTGGGTTCGCGCCCAGGCTCTGTCGCAGCCGGCCGCGACCGGGAGGTCCGTGGGGCGATGCACAATTGGGCTAGCGTCGACCGGGTTAGGGAGGGTTTGGCCGGTAGGGATATCCTTGTCTCATCGCGCTCCAGCGACTCCTGTGGCGGGCCGGGCGCAGTGCGCGTTAACCAAGGGGGCCAGGTGCACGGTGTTTCCTCCGACACATTGGTGCGGCTGGCTTCCGGGTTGGAGGCGCGCTGTGTTAAGAAGCAGTGCGGCTTGGTTGGGTTGTGCTTCGGAGGACGCGTGGCTTTCGACCTTCGTCTCTCCCGAGCCCGTACGGGAGTTGTAGCGATGAGACAAGATAGTAATTACTAGCGATTGGATACCACGAAAAATTGGGGAGAAAAGGGGATAAAAAAATAATAATAATAAAAAAAAAAAAATGCAGTTGTATTTGTTGTATGTAGTTTATGCCTGCCCATACCATAATTCCACCGCCACCATAGGGTCTCTGTTCACACCAGTAAACCGTTCGCCCACACGACACCATACAGTACATCTGCCAGTTATTTAACTAGGCAAGTCAGTTAAGAACAAATTCTTCTTTACAATGACGGCCTACCGGGGAACAGTGGGTTAACTGCCTTGTTCAGGGGCAGAACGACATATTTTTACCTTGTTAGCTCGGGGATTCAATCCAGCAACCTTTCAGTTACTGGCCCAACGCTCTAACCACAAGGGTTCCTGCCCAGTACATTTGAAACCGGGATTCATCCACGAAGAGCACACTTCTCCAGCGTGCCAGTGGCCATCAAAGTTGAGAATTTGGACGCTGAAGTC
Organism: Salvelinus namaycush; assembly: GCF_016432855.1. Lineage (NCBI taxonomy): Eukaryota > Metazoa > Chordata > Actinopteri > Salmoniformes > Salmonidae > Salvelinus > Salvelinus namaycush. The sequence continues at coordinate 32,946,502 of NC_052315.1, forward strand.
GGTTACAACGTTGAACTGCAGTCAGGTCAAGACCCTTGTGAGGATAACGAGCACGCAGATGAGTTTACCTGAGATGGTTTCTGACAGTTTGTGCAGAAATTATTCGGTTGTGAAAACCCACAGTTTCCTCAGCTGTCCGGGAGGCTCGTCTCAGACAATCCCGCAGGTGAAAATGCCGGATGTGGAGTTCCTGGGCTGGCGTGGTTGCAAGTGGTCTGCGGTTGTGAGGCCGGTTGGACGTACTGCCAATTTCTCAAAAACAACGTTGGAAGCAGCTTATGGTTAAGAAATTAACATTAAAGTCTCTGTCAACAGCTCTGGTGGACATTCCTGCAGTCAGCATGCCAATTGCACACTCCATTAAAACATGAGACATCTGTGGCATTGTGTTGTGTGGCAAACTTGCACATTTTAGAGTTGCCTTTTATTGTCCCCAGCACAAGGTGCACCTATGTAATGATGATGCTGTCTAATCAGCTTCTTGATATGCCACACCTGTCAGGTGAATGGATTATCTTGGCAAAGGAGAAATCCTCACTAACAGGGATGTAAACAAATTTGTGCACAAAATTTGAGAGAATTAACCTTTTTGTGCATATGGAACATTTCTGGAATATTTTATTTCAGGGCATGAAACAAGGGACCATCACTTTACATGTTGTATTTATATTTTTGTTCATTATTAAAACTCTTAGTCAGAGAACATTCAGGATGATGATGAGTGCAGGAATAATGTAATTTAAAGACTTCAAAAAAGACTCCATATAAAAGAGGGATTGTAATGGAAACCTGATCAATCTTATGCTGTCAGAATATAAAACGGTTGATTTCCTCCAATAGGTTTGAATATTCATGAGACAGGCTCCTCTGTCTAGCCAATGACATGCTTGGATGGTCACTGTGGCGTTCTTCCTTATTTGGGAGGGAAAATATGGCGACGTAGATTGTCTTCTGCTATGGTTATTATGAACCCCCATTTGTAGCATCATTACTGACAGCAGAGAAAGAGACAGCTGATATGAATACTAATCAACCAACTCTATAACTACCAGTTGATTGCAGTTCACATTTAAGTTGGCCATTTATTGAAGAGAAAATGCATCTGTTGAGATACACTGTGGATATAATTAGATTTCTAATGGCTCAGATCAAGTATCTATATTTATTGAGGGGTTACGTCTATAAAATGTTATATAATCCCTGTTCCATCATCAATAGTACATTATGAAAACTATTATTATTGTTTTCAAATGTTAAGTTCCAAGGTATTTATTATGGATGGTATTCTCGGATCCGCAGACACAGTTTTGCGTTACTGTAATCATTCAATGATGTCAACTCATCTAGATCTTCTCAATCTCCGCCATGTCACACCAAACTAACTGACAAAGTATAGTAGGAAATACTTGCGTACATCATCAACTTTACCAACTATACAGTAAAACAATAATACAGTACAATGTCCAGTTTAATTAATCAATTCTAAACCACTACTAAACTCAAAGCAGGAACCTAGAAAAATAATGTATTTACCGTAACGTTGTGTATTTTCTAACCAGTGGTTTTGAACGCAAGCAGCTCAAGTGTATCTCCAGAAACATTTTATTTCTGAGGAATCTGTTTGAATGTTCGTTATCTGTGGGTTCAGCTGGGATGGCTATGAATCTTCTGTACTATGTCTGTTCAGAGAAGCCTGCTGTCAGTACTGTGGTCTTAAGGCCACGTTGTTCTAAACAGTTCAACTGTTCTACGTGCCTTCCATCTGACGGACACTCAGCATTTGCACCAGTGGCAAAGATTACACCAGAAACAAGGAAAGGTAAAAACACAATATAACATAACATGTAATATGGTTATAAGAAGGAAGAAGACCTTACGGTAAAGTCTAAAAAAAAGAAGTGTCATGTTTTAGCTTTGTTTGGAAGTAGTATTCTCTACAACAACAAAAAACTGGCCCATTGTGTGTGTGGTTGTTCTGCCGTCTCCCTCCCTCCTCTCAGGTGTCCATGGTGTGTCTGGGGGTTCTGTGAGGCTCTCCCCTCCCCCTTGCCCTCCTCTCTCCTCTTCCCAGTGGCTGGGTGTATCTAAGTTTGGTCTTCCTGCGTCTTTTCTCTGAGCACCAGACCCTCTCACAGTACTCCTCCAGCCGCTGTGTATCCCGATATCCTATAAGCTGGAGGAACTCCTTGTACCACAGCCGAGAGGTAGGGCCTGGAGCTGGAGCGGGGGCTAGGGAGGACCCTGGTAGGGCTCCTGGTAGTCTGGAAGTGGGGTCAGAGTTGGAACCAGTGTGGAGGTCTGGAGGGGTATCTATGGGAAGGTGACAGGAGGTTGCTGTGGTCTCCCCTTCTTCCTCTCCTTCCTCCCCTGTCCTGTGTATCAGGGCACTGACCCTCTCCCCTCCCAGCACATGTAGCGTGACCCTCAGTAGGGTGTGGACATAGCCGTGTTCTACCGTCTGACACACGTACATGCCAGCGTCCCCAATCCGCACAATCAGGAACAACAGCCCGTGGGTCGTTATGACTACACTCTCATCACCTCTGACCTGGGGGAGGGAGAGAAGAGGGAGGGGAGGGGAGGGGAGGTAAGGAGAGATGGAAAAGGAAGGAAGAAAGGAGGAAATTGGTGTGTATGTATACACAGTATGTATATATGTCTGTCTCACCTTCTCTCTGTCTGGACCTCTCTGTATGTACCACAGAACTCTGGCCTGTAGAGAACGAGGGGTACACTCCAGTAGAGTACTGTTATTCTCTACCCCATACACCTGCCTCTCCTCCGCACCCTGGTAGTTCTCCCCTACACACACACACACACACACACACACACACACACACACACACACACACACACACACACACACACACACACACACACACACACACACACACACACACACACACACACACACACACACACACACACACACACACACACAATTCAGCAGTGACCTTTCTGATACCTCAGCCAGGCCAAAAGCCATTGGCCAAGGAGTAATTACTTTCTACCCCCCCCACACACACACAAACACACACACAGACTGACCATCAATCTGCAGCCCATTGCATAGCTGTACAGCATTGCCATGGCGAACATCCTGTCGTCTGAATCGTCTGCTGAGAGAGAGAGGGGGAGTGGTGGAGGGTGTTAAATGGGCATTTGGGAAAGTGAGATAAGGACAGAGTGACATCAAAGGGAAGAAAGGGAAGGGATGATGAGAAAGAAGAAGGGGATTAGGGAGGATAGAGGTGCTAATGATTGCTATGTGATGCCTCTGCACCGCTGTGCACATGTTCATATGTCTGTGTGTGACTGTACATGCCTGTGTGTCTTTGTGTATGAGGTGTGTGTTTCCGTCTCACCTCTTGGTGTAGACCCCAACAGGGTAGTATCGTGAGCAGGTGAGTCCGTCCCAGGCACAGTAAGGATCCCTGGCTAGGCAACAGTCGGCACACTCTGACCCGTACAGTTCACATTGATGGAGCCTCACCTGAGCCACACCCACCTCAGAACCCACATAGAGCTGTTGCTATGAAAACAACAACACAGGGACCAGAATTAACAGAGGTACACATTTTTGTAAATATCAACATCATAAAACGCTTTGCCTACTGTCATTACATTTCCCGACATTCAGATAATCAATACACTGTCATCTTGTGGCTAGATGAAGATACTGCAGTTTTAAACAACCATGCTTCAAAACAATGTTAGTAACTATGTTATTAACTTAAGATTTTAACATGATAAATAGTTGTCATACTCGTTTTGCAGATATGATGATCTCAGTTATTGGCACAGGGACCTAGAAAGAAATAACATGAAAACATTTTGATCTTCCACAAACAAATCAAATTGTCGAGTGCCAAGAATGTGTAATTGATGCAATGGCCATCTTTTGCCATATGGTGGCGCTAAATAACAACAGTACCTTGAACACCTGCAGTTCCTCCAGTAGCACTTCCTCTATGGTGTCTGTGTCTTTGTTGTAGATGCTGATAACCTTCAACACAACAGAGTCGTCTACGGGAGAGAGTATTAAGTTATGTAAATATCACACCTTCACCAATACAACCACCCAGGACATCCAAATAGAAGAGAGTCAAAGGCTTTGTTTTGGGATGTCAGTGCCTGTCTGTCTGGTAGGCCTATCTTACCTTCCTGAAGATTGTGATTGTAATGCTGTATGTGATCAGTAGAGGGAGCTATAACCTTGGTGATACACAGCACTGGATGATCATAGTGTAGTGTCAGTGTACCTCTGCCTATGTACAGGACGTGGTAGTGTCCGTCCTGGGCCTGGACGCGGTCCACAGCAATCTGGGTTAGTCTCCTCCCTCCTGGCTCCGTCTGCAGTAGGACAGGTTTCTTGTGGAGGGGCAGGACCGGGCTGGACATGACGGGGTGGGAACGCACGAAACGCAGAACCTCATCAGGGAACTCCTTAGAACCTGAGAACCCACCACCGTTCATCTTACTGGCACACTGGAGAGAGAGAAGAAGGGGAAGAGATGGAGAGGGAAAAGGGATAGAGAGGGAGAAAGAGAGAGAGGAAGAGAGGAAGAGAGGGGGGAGAAGAAACATATGAATAAGAAAATAGCATTAAACTGTCAAAGACTCGAATATTGAAGCTGTATGTTGCAGTATAATGATAGCACTGATTGTCCTCGTCTCTGATGTGACCTGCAGAGACAGCTACAGTAGCTCTGACATTCAAAGGGCAGCTGCCACAGACACAGGCTTAAGGGGAGTGCTGTGAATGTACAATGCTGCTGCTGCTGGAATAGCACATTTTTGAAAGACATTGTTGAAAGTATATTGTTTGGATATACAGTATGGAGTTTGCTGTAATGAAGGTGCAACTCTTAAGCAAATTCCTAAACTACCATTTTCTTGTGTTACACCAACTATGCAGTGCATGGATCCTTAGTTATCGGGTATGGAGAGCCAATCAGGTAATGTAAAGCCTATTGATAAGTCAGTATACAGTGGGGCAAAAAAGTATTTAGTCAGCCACTAATTGTGCAAGTTCTCCCACTTAAAAAGATGAGAGAGGCCTGTAATTTTCATCATAGGTACACTTCAACTATGACAGACAAAATGAGAAAATAAAATCCAGAAAATCACATTGTAGGATTTTTAATGAATTTATTTGCAAATTATGGTGGAAAATAAGTATTTGGTCAATAACAAAAGTTTATCTCAATACTTTGTTATATACCCTTTGTTGGCAATGACAGAGGTCAAACGTTTTCTGTAAGTCTTCACAAGGTTTTCACACACTGTTGCTGGTATTTTGGCCCATTCCCCCATGCATATCTCCTCTAGAGCAGTGATGTTTTGGGGCTGTTGCTGGGCAACACAGACTTTCAACTCCCTCCAAAGATGTTCTATGGGGTTGAGATCTGGAGACTGGCTAGGCCACTCCAGGACCTTGAAATGCTTCTTACGAAGCCACTCCTTCGTTGCCCGGGCGGTGTGTTTGGGATCATTGTCATGCTGAAAGACCCAGCCACGTTTCATCTTCAATGCCCTTGTTGATGGTAGGCTTTGTTACTTTGGTCCCAGCTCTCTGCAGGTCATTCACTAGGTCCCCCCGTGTGGTTCTGGGATTTTTGCTCACCGTTCTTGTGATCATTTTGACCCCACGGGGTGACATCTTGCGTGGAGCCCCAGATCGAAGGAGATTATCAGTGGTCTTGTATGTCTTCCATTTCCTAATAATTGCTCCCACAGTTGATTTCTTCAAACCAAGCTGCTTACCTATTGCAGATTCAGTCTTCCCAGCCTGGTGCAGGTCTACAATTTTGTTTCTGGTGTCCTTTGACAGCTCTTTGGTCTTGGCCATAGTGGAGTTTGGAGTGTGACTGTTTGAGGTTGTGGACAGGTGTCTTTTATACTGATAACAAGTTCAAACAGGTGCCATTAATACAGGTAACGAGTGGAGGACAGAGGAGCCTCTTAAAGAAGAAGTTACAGGTCTGTGAGAGCCAGAAATCTTGCTTGTTTGTAGGTGACCAAATACTTATTTTCCACCATAATTTGCAAATAAATTCATTAAAAATCCTACAATGTGATTTTCTGGATTTTTTCCCCTAATTTTGTCTGTCATAGTTGAAGTGTACCTATGATGAAAATTACAGGCCTCTCTCATATTTTTAAGTGGGAGAACTTGCCCAATTGGTGGCTGACTAAATACTTTTTTGCCCTACTGTATGTTGTAGCTGTAGGTTGTAACTCACAGATCCGGGGCGTGGGTAGGGGACCCGGCCTTTGTATGGGGTCCAGTGGTGCTCTGGTTTCTCCCGGTGTGCAAATTGGCCGTTGAACGCTGCTCGCACAACATTCATGTGGTACACACACACTGCATAGCCCTGGAACACAGCACTGAGGAGGGGAGGGGTGTAGATAGAGAGAGAAGATATTCAATACAATATACCACTACATTTTTTGAAAAAACACACTGGACTCTCTCAGCAGACCTTGTAGTACTGAAGAGGCCAAATATCTCTGGATTCTTCTCATCCTTGTTCTTCAACACAAATACATCCTCTGAAATGAAACACACATGGGAGAGAGAAAGAGAGAGAGATTTAGGGTTCCATTAAGTGAAAGTACTATAGGTGTATCCCCTTCTCTAGGAAACACACAGAAACACACAGCCGTACCCAGCTTGTCGAAGTGTGTGTCGATGCCGTTGGATCCAGCCACAGAGCAGATGAGACGGGTCTTTAGGAAGGAGCTCCAACGATTCACCAACATCCTCTGACCTCCTTGGTCATTCTGAAGGGAGGGGATGGAGGGTGAGGGGAGAGGAGAGGAGAGGGGGAGAGGGAAGGAAATGGATTAGAATTGGAAGGAGGCGAAGGGAGGACATGATACAGTATATTGATATGCTGGCATGCAGGATAGAACTTGAATTTGTGCAATTCTCACCGCACAGACCCGTCCCACCCGGGTGTAAACAGCCTTGTTAACCCCCTCTGCGTCCATCCCTCTCTCCGTGAAGAAGAAGTAGACCTTGTCATCATCCCTGTCATCGTTATCAGGAATCACCACCGACCCAATGAACTTAGGCTCTAGAGGAAACATAACAGTTTCAGAAAGAGAATGTGACCGCAGGATTATGCCGTTGGAAAGGTTGGCGGCATAATCCTGGCGGCAAAGTTTTTCACATATAATATATAACATCATTCTACATTTATGTAGAGAGCATATACAATATAGCATGTGAAAAGGCACTGTTATTAGTATTCTTGCAAATACTTGTGTTACTTTAAATAGCTACTTTGCATCACCACCTGGGGTCTTTCCGCCTGGTATGGCAACTGCTTGGCATCTGACCGTAAGGCGCTACAGAGGGTAGTGCGAACGGCCCAGTACATCACTGGGGTCAAGCTTCCTGACATCCAGGACCTATATAATAGGCGGTGTCAGAGGAAAGCCCATATAATTGTCAGAGACTCCAGTCACCCAAGTTATAGACTGTTTTCTCTGCTACCGCACGGCAAGCAGTTACCTATGCATAGTCACTTCGCCCCCACCTACATGTACAGATTACCTCAACTAGCCTGTACCCCTGCACACTGACTCAGTACCGGTGCCCCCTGTATATAGCCTCGTCATTGTTTTTCTTATTTTGTTACTTTTTCTTATTACTTTTTATTTTAGCCTACTTGGTAAATATTTTCTTCTTCTTGAACTGCACTGTTGGTTAAGGGCTTATAAGTAAGCATTTCACGGTAAAGTCTACATCTGACTCTGGGGAAGTAGATAAAGGGCTTCATTGTCAAAATCCTAATGTATCCCGTTAGAAGGCATACACGAGATTCTGGCAATTAAGCCATTTTTCTACCTACCCAGAGTCAGATGAAGTCGTATGGATACCATTTTTATGTCTCTGTGTGCAGTATGAGGGAAGTTAGAGGTAGTTTCGTGAGCCAATGCTAACTAGTGTAAAGAATGATTATCCATGGACACTGCAACTTCAGATATTACTCAAGGTTTAATTATTAGAGCAACCAAACAACTTCAGGGGACAAATTACATGAAGAATAAATAATATGACCTAAGAGCTGGCACCAAACTCTAAACTAGAGCTACCCCAGCAACCCCTGAGCTTTATACCCCAGAGCCCCATCATCTGGTATAAAAATGAAAATCCTCCAATTACGGTCCCACGGTACTCCCTTTGCAAAAGAAACGTAGAGTCTCTCTAAATGCAACATGCAACAATATCGCTACAACATTTAGATGACATGTAGGCCTGACTAGAATATTAACAGCAAGTAGCACAACAGCACAGTACGAAATGATCTTCTTTCTTTTTTTGAAGCTAATGTGTGTGTTCCTTCAGGTCCATGCCCACTCAATGAGTCAATGATGACTAGTAGGTCAGGTGGCCTGGATGTTGTTGGTAGGCCCATGTTGTAGTGTGCTACCATCGCCGTAGTGATCTAGGCACCTCTTGCTCCACAGCAGTCATCCCCAGTCACTGGCCAAGCCTGCAATGCCTCGGCAAAAGGCCCCACAGGTACACCACCGAATGTCTCCTCTTCGATCTCTTCCTTTCCCCAAATGACACCATCCACAGTTAGCTAGTCCCACAATGTGCCTGAGTCACCCACAGCCTCAGCAGCACAAAATGGGGGGAATAAGTATGTACATGTACACAGGCAGAGATGACAGAGAGAGAAAAAATGTTCTCCGCATGTACAAACTCCTCCTGTCCAGAACTTGTGAGGTAAAGCTAGCTACTATCTAGCCAGCTAGCTAACTAACACACACAGATGGTCATCTAACATTAGCTAGCAAAACGGGCATGTGGACAATGGACAAAACAATGTCCAACATGATACTTTTCAATAAAAACATTGGCAGACAAAATACAGGCACAGGGGTCTCATGTTGCTTGAAGTAGTCACAGTAACCAATGTTGAAGTCCTGCTGTCATAAGCATTGCTGATGTCACTCACAATGAAACTCTTTAGCACAGAACCCCCAACCAGGTCGGGAAACTCCAGTACATCGACAAGCTAGATAGGGAGAAGCTCCGAATCAGCTCCAAATGCAGTTAAGAAAGTCCAAAACCCGGCGGAGTTCTTTAGCTTCCAGTCTTGAAAGAACCACCGCTGTCACCAGATGTAAGGCCGGGGTAAAGAATGACTATCCATATCCGCGGGCTTCAGATACTCAAGGTTTAATTACTAGAGTAACCAAATGCCTAAAAACATATATTCACTATGTCGTTATGGGGTTGTGTGTAGATGGGTGAGATTATAATTATTTTTTTACTCTTTTGAATTCAGGCTGTAACACAACAAAATGTGGAATAAGTCAAGGGGTATGAATACTTCATGAAGGCACTGTAAGTGTGGGTGAGTACCAGAGATCAAACAGAAAGTAATAATGAGATAACGAGAAATTCCTGACCGTTGAGCTGTTGTCTGTTGTCTCTCTCAGTGCGTGTGTAGCTTTGGTTGTTCAGTCGACACAGAGCTGCATCATTTTCCCAGTAGTCTGTATACAGGCCAATATACAGCTCTCCTCCTAACACACACACACACACACACACACACACAGACACAGACACAGACACAGACACACACACACACACACACACACACACACACACACACACACACACACACACACACACACACACACACACACACACACACACACACACACACAGAGAGAACCATAATAAACCAGATGTTTCATCCGTTAACACCTAATTTTTCACACATTAAATTAAATTAAGAACAAAATTATAATAAATTGCAAATTATGTTTGGTAATTTTTTGTTTGGTTATTTATCGCAATCTGAAAATAACGGATTTATAATTAGTTATTTCCACACGGTGGCAGCATTGTGCTAAAACTAAACCTGCCTCTAAGCCACCGTTTCCCAAACACGTTTGGTTTTTGCCCTAGTACACAGTTGTTCAAATAATCCAAGCTTGATGATGAGTTCATTATTTGAATCAGCTGTGTAGTGCTAGGGCAAAAGCTGAAACGTGCACCCCTTGGGGACCCCAGGACCCAGTTTGGGAAACGCTGCTCTAAGCACTGTGCAATATACTCAATAACAGCAATTCTACTAGAGTATCAGTCTTCTAATAGGGTTAGGGTTAAGTGTGCCTGAGACAGAGAGTTATTGAGAAAGTAACATATTATGAAACATACAAGAAGGTAGAAAGTGAAACAACAGAAGTGATAATGTCTTGTAGTGTGTGGTCTTCTTACTGTCCAGGGTGGAGGTTACGGGGCTGTTGTGGTCATAGGGACATCTCCCTCGGCCACTCTCTACACTCTGCTCCTCCAGCTCAAACTGTCTGGCCTGGGGACAAAAAGGTATCAGTGAGAACACAAACACTCATGCTCGCTCGCACATGCACACACACTTCGTAAAATGGCCTGTTTCCGAGTACGTATTGGTGTGATCAAATGTAAAAAAATATATGAATCATAGTGTCACATATAAACAAGTAAATTAACAGTATATAAAGCAGGGACAATGAAGAGAGTGGGGGGCTTTGACAATGGTGAGGTGTGAGTGTCACGATATGTTCCAACATCTAGCAACCGTTATTAGAAGCACCTCTCAGCAAACAGGGGGGGATGTCTCAGGATGGACACAGTGGCAGTCAGGATTGCTCGTCTCTATTAACTATTGACACCCCTGTGTTACCATTATCAAACAGTCACGAGATAAAGCTGCTTTTGAGTCATCACAGATACAAGTCTTTAGACACTCTGAATGGCAAGGAAGTGACAAGAGTCTTCAGATAATTAGCAGTACGAAACAGGGGTATTTGGTGTAGTGACACACGGACATCCCTGAGCTTGACCTTAGCCATAGCATGTTCTGTTCTTTATTCTGACTGAAGTCTTGTGGGAGACTGGTTTGTTTTCCCTGCTGGTGCTGTTGTCACATGTCCTCTCAGACAGACAGGGGATGATATAAATTAAACTAATTTACAATCCAGACAAACACATTCCCTCTCTCTCTCTCTCTCTCTCTCTCTCTCTCTCTCTCTCTCTCTCTCTCACTCAGAGGACACAAACTAACTATCAGTACCAACTTCCTCTTTCTCTTCTCCTCCCCCTCTCTCCCCTCTCCCTTTCTCTCTCAAAGGACACACAAACATCAATAATGTCACACCTTGTGTCTCTGTGTGTATCTCCTTCAGATGAATAAACAAACTCCCTGTCTCTCTCTGAGGAAACATAAATTGACCATTGGGCGTGTTGAGATTTTTACAGCTCATTCAGGAAAGACTGCCTGTGTCTAAAGAACAGATGACGAGACTGAGCCAAGACAGCAGCATGTCATTCCTTCTATATGTTCGCATATCAACCTTATTTGCAATAACTCCAAGGAAAAAAATCCCATCCCTGCTCACCTGTCCTGCGTGTCCCACCCTGATGGTGACACAGAGAGGGTTAAATGCTCCTGTTCCACAGGCCAACAGGTGGGTTGCATTAAACTGCTGCAACACCTTGATGTAGTTAGCACACTCTGGCTGTAGGGGAGGGGGGAGAGGGAGACAGAGGGGATGTTAGGTTAGGTAGGTAACTTGAAGTGTATGGCCGTGTCCGAATATCTGTACTTGCATTTTAAATTGTAGGCTGATTAGGTATGCGAAAATAGAAAATTTTATAGTACAGTATGTCATTATATATTTTTTTTTTATGAGTATGCTTTAAATGTCAAGATATCATACTAATTTCGGGATTTTATGTGGTACAAATTCCTTTCACGCTATTGAGGAAGATAATTGTCTTTTCAGAACCATGTGTTTAACACAGCTGATAATCAGCTGATAATCATGAGGCTGTGCTGTACCAAAATGCGCAAATGGCGGGAAACAACGCAAATGCTCATTAGATGTCGCATTCTCAGTATGGGTGAGCCTAGTATTTTGATATTTATTGTTACTGCATACATTTTTGCAAAACAGTACGTTCTAAATAGTATGTAGTATGAATAGCACACAGTATGTAGTATCAGTAAGTAGTAGGCAAGACAGATATCGGACACTGCATATATGTAGGGTAAACTATGACAGATGTAGATGTAGAATGAGCAGATTCTGTTACCTTCTCTTTACCCTTCATCAAACAATCTTCTACCTGAGACTCAGAGCTGGCCCAGTCAATCTGATGAGAGATGACAATAAATAAGACACTAACACATGCATACGGACATGCAAACACACACTCACACATGCACACTTTCTGTCTGTTTAACTAGTGAGATTGTGTAATAACATCCTGTAATTAATGTTTGTTTATGGGTGGACTGAACCACAAAAGGTCTCCATAACCATTATAAAGTGTCTGAACTACACTCTTAGAATTAAAGCTACCCTGCCTTTAGGGTTCTAAAAACTGCTCAAAAAGGTTCCTCGAGGAACCCTTCTGAAAAGAGTCTTCAAGGAACTCTTTGAGGAACCTTTATGGGATGGGAGGGGTTCAATTTAGTACCTTTTTAATAATATATTGCAGAGGTGGCAGCGTGGCTTACTGGAGGCGGGGTTTTCAGATAGTTATTTTTGGGCACCCGTTAGAGTAAATGTCATTCTTGTTCATCATGTTAAGTTCGTACACTGCAAATGTCAATTTCCCTATATAAACAATGCTGATTACATATAGTAATACAGTGGTAACTATTTCAACTTTGGGATTTGCATAGGCTCTTGAGGAACTCATTCCCCTCTGTAAGTCTCAGTGAAGCTACAAAACTATCAGTGTTCAACCTTAACATGTGATGACAATAGAACAGAACAGATGAACAGGAATGACATTTACTTGAAAGGGTGGCACAAAAAAAGATATCTAAAAGCCAGGCCCCTACTAAGCCATGCCTCCAGTCCAAGGTTCCTCCAGGAACCCGTTACTACATTAAAGGAAATCTAACTTTTGGTGTTTGTTTCATTAGTCCATTGTTGATTTGATTTGAATTATTAGGATCCCCATTAGCCAATGCCAATGGTGAAAGCTAACGAAAAATACATTACAGACAAAAAAAATACTTTACAATTTACATACATTTAAAAACATGAACGTGTAATGTGTGTGTATGTGCTCATCTATCAGTCGAGACACACATGTCAGTACATACACACAACAAGTAGGTCACATGGGGAGAGGCGCTGTGCCGTGAGGTGTTGCTTTATCTGTTTTTTTTAAACCAGGTTTGCTGTTCACTTGCACTATATAAGATGGAAGAGAGTTCCATGCACTCGTGTCTCTGTATAATACTGTATATTTCCATTCATTTGTTCTGGACCTGAGGACTGTTAAAAAACCCCGGAGGCATGTCTGGTGGGGTAAGTGTGTGTCAGTGCTGTGTATAAGTTTACTATGCAAACAATTTGGAATTTTCCTACACATCAATGTTTCTTATAAAAACAAGAAGTGACGCAGTCAGTCTTTCCTCAACTCTCAGCCGAGAGAGACTGGCATGCATACTATTAATAATGGCAAGCCACCAAGGTCTGACAACTAAGATTGAAAATTATTGAGGATAATAGCGGACGATATTGCCACTCCTATTTACCATAACTTAAATTTAAGCCAACTAGAAAGTGTGTGCCCACAGGCCTGGAGGGGAGCAAAAGTAATTCCGCTTTCTAAGATTAGTAAAGCCCCCTTAACTGGCTCAAATTGCCGACCAATCAGCGTTTTACCAACCCTTAGTAAAGTTTTGGAAAAAATGGTGTTTGACCAGACACAATGCTATTTTACAGAAAACAAATTGACAACATACTTTCAGCATGCTTATAGGGAAGGGCATTCAACAAGCACAGCACTTACACAAATTGATGATAAAAAGATTGTGGGAGCTGTTTTGTTAGACTTCAGTGCAGCTTTTGACTTTATCGATCATAGTCTGCAGCTGGAAAAAAGTATGTGTTATGTCTTTACATCCCCTGCTATATTGTGGATCGAGAGTTACCTATCTAACAGAACACAAAGGGTGTTCTTTAATAGAAGCCTCTCCAACATAATACAGGTAAAATTAAGAATTCCCAAGGGCAGCTGTCTAGGCCCCTTACTTTTTTCAACCTTTACTATCAACATGCCACTGGCTTTGAGTAAATCCAGTGTATCTATGTATGCGAATGACTCAACACTATACACATCATCTACTACAGTTACTGAAATGACTGCAACACTTAACAAAGAGCTGCAGTTAGCTTCAGAATGGGTGGCAAGGAATAAGTTAGTCCTAAATATTTCAAAACTAAAAGCATTGTATTTGGTACAAATAAGTCACTAAACCCTAAACCTCATTTATATGCTGTAATAAATAATGTGTCAATTAAGTAAGTTATGGTGACTAAACTGCTCGGAGTATCCCTGGATTGTAAACTGTCATGGTCAAAACATATTGATAAAACAGTAGGTGGGGAGAAATCAGTCCATAATAAACCTCTACCTTCTTAACAGCACAATCAACAAGACAGGTCCTACAGGCTCTAGTTTTGTCGCACCTGGACTACTGTTCAGTCGTGTGGTCAGGTGACACAGGGACTTTGTGATTGTCCATTTGTGAATTCAGAGCGTTTCGAGTTCAGAGCGCAAACCGGATGCTCTGGCCGATTAGTTTACTGACACTTGACATATTCAACGGTGTTGAGCGTTCGTAAATTCATCAGTTATTCTGCGCTCTCTGACACACTCAGACGAGAGTGCTCTGAAATCAGAGTAGATGGCCAGACTGAATTTACAAATGCACCCGAAATGGTTACTTGTTTGGTGGAGTCTTTTGTTAAGACATGTGGCTAGCTAGCTAGTTAGGTAAACAATGAACCATAATCACAACTCATGACGTTACTACCCTGCATGAATCTGCAGGGACCTAACCAACCAGGTTCAATGATAGCTAGCTAAAATTAGGCTATAGCTAGCCAACAAATAGCTCTGAGATACAAATAATAAGGTCATACATGTAACGTTAGTTAGCGAGCCAGCCAGCTAACGCTTTAGCTAGCTAGGTAAATAATGATCCATAATCACAACTCATGACGTTACTACCCTGCATGAATCTGCAAGTAGCTAACTAACCAGGTTCAATGTTAGCTAGCTAACATTAGGCTATAGCTAGCCAAGCAAATAGCTCTGAGATAGGAATAATAAGGTCATACATGTAAAGTTAGCTTGCGAGCCAGCCAGCTAACGTTAGCTACCTAGCTAGGTAAACAATGAACCATAATCACAACTCATGACGTTACTAACCTGCCTGAATCTGCAGGTAGCTAATCAACCAGGTTCAATGTTGGCTAGCTAATATTAGGCTATAGCTGAATCTGCAGGTAGCTAACCAGAAAGTGGAGAGCAACACTTATGCAGTTTTAATACACGATGCATTTAAAAAAAAATCTGAGTTAGACAGGATTACCTAGACATACAGTGGTTCTTCCTGTAAAGGTTTTCTCATACGGCAGCACACCTTGCCGGCTACCGCAGAATTCTATGGCATGTTATTTAATTGTCAGCCATTGTTACATTAATGCTAGTTAGTGCTAGTTTGACAAGCAGAGGGCATCTTTGAGAAGCATATGATAACCTTCAATATGACGCTGTACAACGTGACGGTTGGGAGTAGGCTACAGTACTAAGAGCATAACATTTCAACACCCTAACCAATACCCAAACGGAGATAAAGACACCCAAACGGGAATAAAAAAATAAAAATCTCATTGATTTATCAAGACCAGTCCACATGCTTGTATCAGAGCAGTGTGAAACGGTGCTGAAATAGTTGACCACAGCGGGTAGACTTTATTATTATTATTTGACCCTGCGGTCATCTTTGAACATTTGAACATCTTGGCCATGTTCTGTTATAATATCCACCTGGCACAGCCAGAAGAGGACTGGCTGTGCCTCATAGCCTGGTTCCTCTCTAGGTTTCTTCCTTGGTTCTGGCCTTTCTAGGGAGTTTTTCCTAGCCACCGTGCTTCTACACCTGCATTGCTTGTGTTTTAGGCTGGGTTTCTGTACAGCACTTTGAGATATCAGCTGATGGAAGGGCTTTATAAATACATTTGATTTGATTTGGCCTATTGCTTAAAATACTATAGCTTCTAACTTCAATAAGCTTTTTAAATAAATAAGACCTACACCACTTTTAACAGCACAGCATTACTGAACACTAGTGAGACTCATGTCGCCTATGGCAGGCCTACAGTATATCGGACTCTCCGCCAATAATTAGATTAGAAGGATTGGAGGATTCTAAATTAATATTTAAGGGGTATTTTCCGTTAGGGCAAATCCAATCTGTGAGAATTTCTAAGGTGCTTTTATATAATTCTAAATTAATTAATAATCTCTTTGTTTATTTCATTGTCAAATAACCTATCCGGACGACGCTGGGCCAATTGGGAACCACCCCATGGGACTCCCAATCACAGTCGGATGTGATACAGCCTGGATTCGAACCAGGGACTGTAGTGATGCCTCTTGCACTGAGATGCAATGCCTGTGCCACTGTGCCACTCAGGAGCCATGAACAATATGACCAATATATATTGTCCTGCTAATAGCCCATCCTAGAAACGTTGTTTGCAGAATTCACAGCCTGCTACACTTGTTAACAGGGTTAATAATAATAATAATAATATTTTTCCCCCCTTCCACATGTTAAAGGTTCCAATTGATAACCATTTTTTATCAATTAGTATACTTGAGTATAACGACAATATTTGTTGTTTTATTTGTTCTGTCTTTTCTGGTGGATTAAACTGAAATTGCTACCAACTTTCTATGGCTTGTCTAAAAAGTAACGATATCTTGGAGATTATTTAGTTTTCAAATGACTGAAAGTGAGCGAGAAAAAAGCCATTCTTGAACATGAGGTGAGACATTCTTACTAATTTCTAAATAAAGCCAGTTTGTTATTTATAATTATTTATTTCTGTTTTTAGAGGGAGAGAAACTAAAAGCCCACCGTCGGCTCATAAAACCTTTTTTTGTAAGAAATGTAGCTTAATTAATTTGATTAATATTCCAAGAAAGACGAAAAGACGAAAAACAAAACTCTCAGGGTTTCCGTCAGGAAAATATGGCGCTGTACAATTTGACCTTCATTTAACTAGGCAAGTTAGTTAAGAATAAATTCGTATTTACAATGATGGCCTACACCGGCCAAACCTGGACAACGCCCAAAGGGACTCCCAATCACGGCCTGTTGTGATACAGCCAACCTAACTAATAAATACATTTGTCGATACAATTCTCCCCCTACCCTCCCTCTTGGTAAGAGTCTATTGTCCTGCAAATAGCCCATAATAGCGCTGTACAACGAGACCCGTCAGGAGTAGGCTACAGTACTACAGTAAGAGCAAAATAATCCTAACATTTCCACACCCTAATTGTAGTCTAACCAATACCCAAATGGAGATAACAATACCCAAACGGAGATAACATAAAGTGAGCGAGGGAAAAAGGCCATTCTTGAACATGGGGTGAGACATTCTTACTAATTTGTAAATAAATTCAGTTTGTTATCTATCCCGGTCACACCCGGCATGAGCATCAAACCAGCATCTGTAGCAACGTAGTTTGCAATGTGATGCAGTTTCTTAGACCGCTGTGCCACTCGTGAGGCTCCAGCACCAAAGTTTTTAATGCTGATCAATTGCCTTGCACAAGGTATCAAAATACAGAGAGGAGTTGGCAAGAGTCTATTGTCCTGCTAATAGCTCATAATGGGCATGGTGTCCAGGTCAGGATAACCAAAACATTACTTTGTTAAAGACTATCAGAAAGAATTACTTATTTGTTTTGATCCAAAGCCATGAATGAGTGAGTCGCTCAGCTTTATGTAGGTGCCGAGGCTATATGACCGCACCATCAACTTGATTATTTAGCAGACATCACTTGCTTATATTCAGTCAACACATATATCTTAAGAATATCATAGAATATAATTGAACATTTTCGTTTCTCTTAGAATAAAAACCTTAGTGTAACAACAATTTTTGTAAGTAATACTGACAAGTAGAAACAAAAATAAGTGTATTTTTCCGGGTGTGCGCATGCAGGACAGAGGAATAGCAATTCTTACACTATTGTTCTAAATTCAATCACATTCTTCATCCTCCTCATTCAGTTCATTGAAATGCAATTTTGAAGTCGTCCACAATTATCATTCTATTTGGTTTATGTTGCCCATTCATTGTCAGTTAGAGTCACATTAGCGCCTTGGGACCCGAAAGCACCATCAGTGCTTTAACTTCCCTTGCGCTGGTCTGGAGCAATGAAGCAGTGACGCAGGGTACTGTACTAAACAACAAATTACCTCTAAATCCTGCAGCATAATCTCAAAACGTTTAGTTGGCAACCACTGTACTGACCAGCTCAAATAGACAGAAGCGTGCTATATGCTATCATCTCTCGGCATGTCAAGCCCACTCATTATCTCAGCCAATCAGGGCTAGCGGGAAGGTTGCATTACTTTCTTTGGCGAAACCAACTAGGCTTGTAATTTAATTGAATTCGTATTTACAAATGGTATGCAAGTTTATTATTAAGGCACGTGATAGTTCACATGTTCCAGAAGGCATTTCTGCCAAAAAACGCATTTTGATTTAAAAAAAAGTTTACGTTCAAACGGCTCTCCTGTGAAGTAGTGACCCGCGACATACGCCTAGTTTCCTGAAACGGTCACATGTACAGTACCAGTCAAAAGTTTGGACATACCTACTCATTCAAGGGTTTTTCTTTACTTTTACTATTTTCTACATTGTAGAATAATAGTGAAGACATCTAAACTATGAAAAACAACCCAAAAAGTGTTAAACAAATCAAAATAGATTTTAGATTTTAGATTCTTCAAAGTAGCCGCCCTTTGCTTTTTATGACAGCTTTGCACACTCTTGGCATTCTCTCAACCATCTTCATGAGGTAGTCACCTGGAATGCATTTCAATTAACAGGTGTGCCTTGTTAAAAGTTCATTTGTGGAATTTCTTTCCTTCTTAATGCATTTCAGCCAATCAGTTGTGTTGTGACAAGGTAGGGGTGGTATACAGAAGTTTAAAGACCAAGTCCATATTATGACAAGAACAGCTCAAATAAGTATAGAGAAACGACAGTCCATCCTTACTTTAAGACATGAAGGTCATTCAATGTGGAAAATGTCAAGAATTTAGAATGTTTCTTCAAGTGCAGTCACAAAAACCATCAAGCGCTATGATGAAATTGGCTCTCGTGAGGACAGCCACAGGAAAGGAAAACCCAGAGGTACCTCTGCCGCCGAGGATAAGTTCATTAGAGTTACCATTCTCAGAAATTGCAGCCCAAATAAATGCTTCACAGAGTTCAAGTAACAGACACATCTCAACATCAACTGTTCAGAGGAGACTGTGTGAATCAGACCTGCTGCAAAATAAAGAAAAACCCTTAAATGAGTAGGTCTGTCCAAACTTTTGACTGGTACTGTTTTAATGTGGGCTATTTTCACTTTCCCACTTTCCTGGGTCTGAAAAGATAGACATATTCCCAAATATTTTGTTGTCAGCTATCAAGCTTTCAAGATATGTAACTTTCAAATTACAGAAATCATCCATGTATGATGCAAATTTCATCATATGATGCTGTGTTTTGCATCATCATGGTACGATATCTGTATTTTGAACACTACATATCTTGAAAACTTGATTGCTGACAAGCAAAACATTTTGGGACTGTCAACAATGGACTAATGAAACAAGTATCAAAAGATAGTTTTGGGGTGTAATTTTCCTTTAATTAATACATTATAGCAGGGGTATTTCACTCTTACTCTATGGTGTCCGGAGCCTGTTGGTTTCATTTAATATCTGATAATTAAATGCACACACCTGGTGTCACAGATCTAAATCAGTCCCTGATTAAAGGGGAACAATGAAAAAAAGCAGTGGAACTGGCTTCGAGGTTCAGAGTTGAGATTGAAGTTATTTTAGGTATGTAACTAATATGTGTGAAATGCTTGATGATGTATGTGATGTAAACAGAGAGGTCTACGTTCTTGGGGACCTAAATATTGACTGCTACCGGGATCGATATGACAACAGCCAGTGAAAGTGCAGGGCGCCAAATTCAAACAACAGAAATCTCATAATTAAAATTCCTCAAACATACATGTGTTTTATATAATTTTAAAGGTAATCTTGTTGTTAATCCCACCAAAGTGTCCGATTTCAAATATGCTTTTCAGCGGAAGCATTACAAACGATTATGTTAGGTCACCACCAAACCACAATAAGCACAGCCATTTTTTCACAAAAAGCAGAAATAGAGATAAAATGAATCACTAACCTTTGATTATCTTCATCAGATGACACTCATAGGACTTCATGTTACACAATACATGCATGTTTTGTTTGATAAAGTTCATATTTATATAAAAAAACTCTGAGTTTACATTGGCGCGTTACTTTCACTAGTTCCAAAAACATCAAGTGATTTTGCATAGCCACATCGTTTCAACAGAAATACTCATCATAAATGTAGATGATAATACAAGTTATACACATGGAATTATAGATATACCTCTCCTTAATGCAACCGCTGTGTCAGATTTCAAAAACACTTTACGGAAAAAGCAACCTATGCAATAATCTGAGACGGCGCTCAGAAATATAATAAAATTAGCCGCCATTTTGGAGTCAACAGAAACCAGAAAATACATGATAAATGTTTCCTTACCTTTGATGAACTTCATCAGAATGCAGTCCTAGGAATCCCAGGTCCACAATAAATGCTTGATTTGTTCGATAATGTCCGTTATTTATGTCCAATTAGCTACTTTGGTTAGCGCGTTTGGTAAACATTTCCAAAGTCACAAAGCGCGTCCACTATAACGTGACGAAATGTCCAAAAGTTCCGTAACAGTCAGTAGAAACATGTCAAACGATGTACTGAATCAATCTTTAGAATGTTGTTAACATACATCTTGAATAACGTTCCAACCGGGGGAATTAGATTGACTTCAGTTGAGCGATGGAACGGAGCTGCCTATCACGTGAACGCGCGTGGTCAAAGCATGGTCAGCTCGTGGCAGTGGTGACTAATTCCTGTCTCCTTCGGCCCCCCTTCACATTAGAGTCATCAGACAAAGTTCTTCCACATCTAGTGGAAGCCGTAGGAAGTGAAAAATCATCCATATCTCGCTGTAATTTCAATGAGAGCTTGGTTGAAAATCTGCCACCCCCAGAAAAATCCAAACAGGAAGTGGAACTTCTCAGGTTTTTGCCTGCCATATGAGTTCTGTTATACTCACAGACATAATTCAAACAGTTTTTAGAAACTTCAGAGTGTTTTCTATCCAATACTACTAATACTATGCAAATATTAGCAACTATGACTGAGGAGCAGGCCGTTTACTCTGGGCACCTCTGTGCACCTTTCATCCAAGCTACTCAATACTGCCCCTGCAGCCATAAGAAGTTTAAGAAACTGACTGTTAGAACTGTTAAGGCTCCATGGATTGATGAGGAATTGAAAAACTGCATGGTTGAATGAAATGGGGAAAAGGGAGTGGCTTATAAGATTGGCTGTACATCAGACTGTCTGACTTACTGCAAATTGAGAAATTATGTAAGTAAACTCAACAAAAAGAAGAAGAAAATGTATTATGAGGACAAGATCAATGATATAAAGAATAATGGAAAAAACTTTGGAGTACTTTAATTAAATTAAATTATGGGTAGAAAGACAAATTCAACTCCATCTTTCATCGAATCAGATGACTTATTCATCACAAAACCATATGATATTGCCACATTTTTTAATGATTACTTCATTGGCAAAGTGGGCAAACATAGGCAGGAAATGCCAACAACGAACAGTGAGCAATTGTTTTCATGCATAAAAAACTAATAATGAAAGAAAAGCATTCCACGTTTGAATTTTGTAAAGTTAGTGTGGGAGAGGTGGAAAGATGATTGTTATCGATCAATAATGACAAACCTCCGGCATTGACAACTTAGATGGAAAGCGACTGAGTATGGTAGCTGACTCTATAGCCACTCCTATCTGTCATATTTTTAATCTGAGCCTAGAGGAAAGTCTTTGTCCTCAGGCCTGGAGAGAAGCCAAAATAATTATGCTACCCAAGAGCGGTAAAGCAGCCTTTACTGGTTCTAACAGCAGACCTATAAGCTTGCTGCCAGCTCTTAGCAAACTGTTGGAAAAAATTGTGTTTGACCAAATACAATGCTATTTTTCTGTAAACAAATTAACAACAGACTTTCAGCATGCTTATAGAGAAGGGCACTCAACATGTACCTCACTGACTCAAATGACTGATGATTGGTTGAAAGAAATTGATAATAAGAAGAATGTGGAAGCGGTACAGTTAGATTTCAGTGCAACCTTAGGAATTATTGACCATAACATGTTGTTGAAAAAGACGTATGTGCTATGGCTTTTCAACCTCTGCCATATTCTGGATTCAGAGCTATATACGGTATCTAATAGAACTCAAATGGTTTTCTTTAGTGGAAGCTTCTCTATTGTCAAACATGTAAAGTGTGGTGTACCTCACGGCAGCTCTCTAGGCCCTCTACTCTTTTCTATTTTTACCAATGACCTGCCACTGGCATTAAACAAAGCATGTCTGTCCATGTATGGTGACGATTCAACCATATACGCATCAGCAACCACAACTAATGAAGTCACTGAAACCCTTAACAAAGAGTTGCAGTCTGTTTTGGAATGGGTGGCCGGTAATAAACTGGTCCTGAACATCTATAATTATAAGAGCATTGTATTTGGTACAAATCATTCCTTATTAAGTTCTAGACCTCAGCTGAATCTGGTAATGAATGGTGTGGCTGTTGAACAAGTTGAGGAGACTAAATTACTTGGCGTTACCTTAGCATTTAAACTGTCATGGTCAAAACATATAGATTCAATGGTTGTAAAGATGGGGAGAGGTCTGTTCGTAATAAAGAGATGCTCTGCTTTTTTGACACCACACTCCAAAAAGCAAGATCTGCAGGCTCTAGTTTTGTCTAATCTTGATTATTGTCCAGTCGTGTGGTCCAGTGCTGCAAGGAAAGACCTAGTTAAACTGCAGCTGGCCCAGAAAAGAGCGACACGTTTTTCTCTTCATTGTAATCAGAGGGCTGATATAAAT
Source organism: Salvelinus namaycush (assembly GCF_016432855.1). Lineage (NCBI taxonomy): Eukaryota > Metazoa > Chordata > Actinopteri > Salmoniformes > Salmonidae > Salvelinus > Salvelinus namaycush. Next base: position 32,969,648 of record NC_052315.1, read on the forward strand.
ACTATGCATGCCAGTCACTCTTGGCTAAGAGTTGAGGAGAGACTGACTGCATAACTTCTTCTTTTTATAAGAAACATTCGTGTGTTGGAAATCCCAAATTGTTTGCAGTCAACTTACACACAGCTCTGACACACACGCCTAACCCACCAGACATGCCACCAGGGGTCTTTTCACAGTCCCCAAATCCAAAACAAATTTAAGGAAGCATACAGTATTATATAGAGCCCTTATTGCAAAGAACTTCCATCTCATATTGCTCACATAAACAGCAAACCTGGTTTCAAAAAACAGACAAAGCAACACATCAAGGCACAACGCCTCTCCCCCCTTTGACCTAGATAGTTTGTGTGTATGCATTGATATGTAGGCTACGTTTGCCTAAAAAAAAAAATGTAGTTCTATCCTTGAGCTGTTCTTGTTTATTGATGTTCTGTATCATGTTTCATGTTTTGTGTGGACCCTAGGTAGAGTAACTGCTGATTTTGCAACAGCTATTGGGGATCCTAATAAAATACCAAATACGAAATAGGTTCCTCCAAGATCCCCTCAACTAACCAAAGGTGCAAAAATGAACCATTTACTAGCAATGGTTCCTTGAAGAACTCAAGGGGTTCATTGAGGATCTCCAGGGTTCCTGGAGCCACCACTAATTCTAAGAGTTTAGTAAACATAGTGAATCTTTGTAATTCTAAAGGGTCAAGTTAGGACACAGCAACATGTTTGTATGGAAAACATCAGCACCAAATCACTCTCTATCATCATAAAATATATTATTAAATATATTATCAGTGATACTATGTAATTTCAAGAGAACAGATTAAAACATAATAATAAACATAAGACCTCATATAACTCAGTAGGAAATGGACAATAATAATCACATTATTTTACACGTAGAAATCTACATTACAGATATGTTCCATAGTCAGTTGTAACTTATCCTCCTCTGTATGTCATCGTGTAACGTAATTAAACAGAACTAAAGTTCATAACACCTCATTATAACACAAGTATTTACTACTTCATCCACCTCAGGGAAACAGTCAGATCTGACAGCCAGTCCCACCGATTCTATTGGCCAATAATTATTATTACACGTGTGTATAGTGCTGAAGAAATATTAGTAATACATTATGGAGACAATTTCACGTAGCCTATGAGATGTTGTTGGGACTTGAGACTGGGCATATGGCAGTATCTCTCTCCTCTCTGTGTCCAGCTGTGCTCTTTATGGAAGGACTTTGTGTCCTAACTTTAGTAACATAATAAAGACACACAAATATATACACTCTGTTTGGGTAACCTACTGACCTGGAGGGGCAAGAGTTCAAATCACCTCCACACACTCAAATCACCTCCACACAGACAGACAGACAGACAGACAGACAGACAGACAGACAGACAGACAGACAGACAGACAGACAGACAGACAGACAGACAGACAGACAGACAGACAGACAGACAGACAGACAGACAGACAGACAGACAGACAGACAGACAGACAGACAGACAGACAGACAGACAGACAGACAGACAGACAGACAGACAGACAGACAGACAGACAGACAGACAGACAGACAGACAGGCCTACCTCTCTGTGTTGGTGGTTAACTCTCTCCAGGCTGAGGGAGTACAGGGTGTTTTTAGCCCCTACATACAGCCTCTCATGGGCCTCGTCCAACATCATGGTCTGGGTTTGCAGGGAGGGACCTGGTCTCTGGAACACCCACGTCCTGTTCAACTCCCATAGTTCTGTAGAGAGAGAGAGAGAGAGAGAGAGAGAGAGAGAGAGAGAGTTAGAGAGAGAGAGAGAGAGACAAAATGAGGTGGAAACCGAGATGCAATTTCTAACCTCCTGCCAAATGTACGACCATAGAATTGCACAAACCCACAAAAAATTCAAATAAAATGTTGACAAACTCCCGTATCTGTAAGGCGAAATACCGCAGTGTGCAATACCATCAGCAACATTTGTGACCTGCTGCCACAAAAAAAGGTAAACCAGTAGGTCAGAAACACAAAACAAATATTTATCTGCCTATTTATTCTTGACACAAACCGGTGAGTGGCACACATACACATTCCATGTCTCAATTGTCTCAAGGCTTAAAAATCCTTCTTTAACCTGTGTCCTCCCTTTCATCTACACTGATTGAAGTGGATTTAACAAGTGACATCAATAAGGGATCCTGCTGTACCTTTCACCTGGATTCACCTGGTCAGTTTATGCATTTTTTTGTGTGTTTTTACAACTTTTTCGTGATATCCAATTATTAGTTACAGTCTTGTCCCATAGCTGCAACTCCCGTATGGACTTGGTAGAGGCGAAGGTCGAGAGCCATGCGTCCTCTGAAACACGGCACTGCCGAGCCGCACTGCTTCTTGACACACTGCTCGCTTAACCTGGAAGCCAGCCGCACCAATGTGTCGGAGGAAACACCGTACAACTGGCGACTGAAGTCAGCGTACATTCGCCCAGCCCATCACTGGAGTTGCTAGAGCGCGATGGGACAAGGAAATCCTGGCCTGCCAATCCTTTCCCTAACCCGAACAACGCTCGGCCAATTGTGCGCTGCCTCAAGGGTCTCCTGGTCGCTTACATGTGTGTGTGCTGAATGAATACCCACAAATGAAACCCTCTATAAAACCAATGATGTAATGACAAGATAAAGACCCTGGGTGATACAGAGCCTGAGGATATGTACCTCTGAGTCTGCATGATCAGGCTACCTGCTGTTGAACTAGAGAAATAGAAAAACTGTCCTTGTCTAATGTAGAAGGTGGCACTGTAAAATGTATCCTTGCCAGGAGAGGGCGCAATCAGATTCTGGGATGCTTCACCTGGGGAAAGGTTATGGGGTTCATGCATGTTCCGGGATTGTCTTTAAAATAAAATCTGAAGCCTCATGTTTGTCAGGTAAAGCTTGAAGTTGAATATTACATTTTCATCATCAAAAGATAAATATTTTTGCCTCAACTTTATATATCCTTAGGGCTGCCAATCATAACTAATTAGCTTCTGTTATTACAAACTTTGTGTGCCATTTTGAATGACGGCACTAGCTAGTTAGCAAACCAAACCGAAACATTAGAGAGCAAGCCTTACGAAAGGTAATTCTGCTGTGAAATTATTGAACATGCCTCCTAGTCAAGAGTCAAGACCAACAAAAAAAGGACTATACAGCTAGCTACAAGTGAGTGGAATAACAAATAGACTACCCAGTTAAAAAGTGAGTGGAATCATATTGGAGACCCAGCAGATTTCAAAGTAAAAAATATCAGAACTTAGGATGACATTTTGCCAAAGACAATCCTTTCAAGTATTTCTGTTTTTTCCACGGTCGGCGCGCCAACAGTTAACCGAGAGGTGAAATGACGTCAGAGAGCCTGTTGTTGCTGCTGCATAGAGCCTCTGTGAGTACTACCAAAGATTATGGTGACGGGAGGTCAAGGAGGTTTATTTTTATATATATATATATATATATATATATATATAGATATATATATATATATATATATATTTTTGTAGGTGGTTGATCAGCTTTAATATTGCAGACATATTGTGGCTTCCATCAATGTAATTGTCTACATCATTTCCAATCCCCCATATCTTTGTTTGTACATATATATACAGTACCAGTCAAAAGTATGGACACATCTACTCATTCAAGGGTTTTTCTTATTTTTCTTTACTATTTTCTACATTGTAGAATAATATATAACTATGAAATATCACATGGAATCATGTAGTAACCAAAAAAGTGTTAAACAAATCAAAATATATTTGAGATTTGAGATTCTATATTCTATAAATATATTTGAGATTCTTTAAAGTATCCACCCTTTGCCTTGATGACAGCTTTGCACATTCTTGGCATTATTTCAACCAGACATGAAGGTCAGTCAATACAGAACATTTCAAGAACTTTTAAAGTTTCTTCAAGTGCAGTTGCAAAAACCATCAAGCGCTATGATGAAACTGGCTCTCATGAAGACCACCACAGGAAAGGAAGACCCAGAGTTACCTCTGCTGCAGAGGATATGTTCATTAGAGTTACCAGATTCTGACATTGCAGCCCAAATAGATGCTTCACAAAGTTCAAGTAACAGACACATCTCAACATCAACTGTTCTGAGGAAACTGCGTGAATCAGGCCTTCATGGTCGATTAGCTGCAAAGAAACCACTACTAAAGAACACCAATAATAAGAAGAGACTTGCTTGGGCCAAGAAACACGAGCAATAGACATTAGACCGGTGGAAATCTGTCCTTCGTCTGATGAGTCCAAATTTGAGATTATTGGTTCCAATCGCTATGAGACGCAGAGTAGGTGAACAGATGATTTCCGTATCCAACTCATCCCAAACCATTTCAATTGGGTTCAGGTTGGGTGATTATTTAACCAGGTAGGCTAGTTGAGAACAAGTTCTCATTTACAACTGTGACCTGGCCAAGATAAAGGCACACTTAACCGTGTAGCATGGAGGATGAAGTGTGATGGTGTGGCTGTGCTTTGCTGGTGACACTGTCTGTGATTTATTTAGAATTCAAGGCACACTTAACCATCATGGCTACGACAGCATTTTGCAGCGATACGCCATCCCATCTGGTTTGCCGATTGTGGGACTATCATTTGTTTTTCAACAGGACAATGACTCAACACACCTCCAGGCTGTGTAAGGGCTATTCGACCAAGAAGGAGAGTGATGGAGTGCTGCATCAGATGACCTGGCCTCCACAATCACTCAACCTGAACCCAATTGAAATGGTTTGGGATGAGTTGGACCGCAGTGTGAAGGAAAAGCAACCAACAAGTGCTCAGCATATGTGGGAACTCCTTCAAGACTGATGGAAAAGCATTACAGGTAGAGCTGGTTGAGGGAATGCCAAGAGTGTGTAAAGCTGTCATCAAGCCAAAGGGTGGCTACTTTGAAGAGTCTCAAATATATTTTGATTTGTTGAACACTACGTACCCAAACTGGAAAATATTGTAAACTGGAAAATATTGTTCCTTACAAAAGTTCCCTATGTGTTATTTCATGTTATTTCATAGTTTTGTTGTCTTCACTATTATTCTACAATGTAGAAAACACACACTGGACTTCAATAGGAGGGGGCAGTCCCCCTCTAATAGAGGCAGTGAAGAGCTCACTGAAGCATTTTAGTCATTTAACAGACACTGGTTTCCAGAGCGACTTACAGGAGCAATTCGGGTTAATTGCCTTGCACAGATTTTTCACCTAGCTGGCTCAGGGATTCAAACCAGCAACCTTTTGATTAATCTCTGAATGCTCTTAACCACTGGGCTACCCGGCAACCCCTGACATGATTGAAGACTAACAGTGAAATGCTTACTTACACGTCCTTTTCCAACAATGAAGAGTTAAAGATACAAAAATGTTAAATTATTAGGAATAGTGACACAAGGAATAAATACACAGTAAATAACGAATAACAATGAGTAAACAATTATATACAGGGAGTACCAGTACCGAGTCGATGTGCAGGGGTGTGAGGTAATTGAGGTAGCAATGTAAATGTACTGTAGGTAAGGGTAAAGTGACTAGGCAACAGGAAAGATAATAGACAGTAGCAGCAGCGTATGTGGTGTGGAATTGTGTGTGTGTGTGTGTATATGTGCATGTGTGTGTGGCATCAGTGTGTGTGTGTGTGTGTGTGTGTGTGTGTGTGTGTGTGTGTGTGTGTGTGTGTGTGTGTGTGTGTGTGTGTGTGTGTGTGTGTGTGTGTGTGTGTGTGTGTGTGTGTGTGTGTTATGGTGTCAATGTAAGTATGTGTGAGTGTGTGGGTTGAGTCCAGTGTGTGTTCATGGAGTCAGTGAAGGAGAGTTAGTGCAAAAAAGTGTGTGTTGGGGTGTGTATGTGTGTCACAGGAGGTTGGGCACGTGGTAATGGCTGGAGCGGAATTGGTGGAAAGGTATCAACAACATCACACACATGCTTTCTATGTGGTTGATGCCATTCCATTAGCTTTGTTCCAGTCATTATTATGAGCCGTCCTCCCCTCAGCAGCCTCCACTGATGTGGGTGTTCAGCCTGGTCTCATAGACTAGAGGTCTCTTCACTGTCCTCAAGTCCAGAACATACTACAGGAAAGGCACAGTGCTACATAGAGCCATGACTACATTGACCTCTATTCCACATCATGTCACACAGTCAAGCAGTAAAATCAGATGAAAAAACAGATAAAACTACACCTTATGGAACAACACAGACTGTAAAGAGACACACACACACACACACTGGCACACACACATCATTTGTAAACACGTGCTAACACACGGACTCTACACACACTTACGTTTTAGTATTGTTATTTTGCAGTATTATTGATTTTGTATTGTAGATATGCTTGTATAGAGTAGTGTGTAATAATGTGTTGTGTTATTTATTGTTTTAATTTCTGTCATTTTTTAAATAATTTATTTTATTTTATTAAACCTTTATTTAACTAGGGAAGTCAGTTAAGAAAAAATCTTATTTACATTGACGGCCTACTAAAGGCAAAAGTCCTCCTGCGGGAACGGGGGCTGGGATAGAAATATATACAGTATATATATAAATATAGGACAAAACACACATCACAACAAGAGACACAACACAACACTACATAAAGAGAGACCTAAGACAACAACATAGCAAGGCAGCAACACTGACAACACAGCATGGTAGCAACACAACATGACAACAACATGGTAGCAACACAACATGATAGCAGCACAAAACATGGTACAAACATTATTGGGCACAGACAACAGCACAAAGGGCAAGAAGGTAGAGACAACAATACATCACGCAAAGCAGCCACAACTGTCAGTAAGAGTGTCCATGATTGAGTCTTTGAATGAAGAGATTGAGATAAAACTGTAATTGTGATTGAACCCCAGCAAGAGTAGTTGCTGCCTTGAAAGCAGCTAATGGGGATCTAGAATAAAATACAAATACTGGTACCGCTTGCCGTACGGTAGCAGAGAGAACAATCTATGGCTTGGCTGGCTGGAGTATTTGACAATATTTTGGGCCTTTGTCTGACACCGGCTGGCATAGAGGTCCTGGATGACAGGGAGCTCGGCCCCAGTGATGTATAGGGCCGTACTCCCCACCCTCTGTAGCACCTTGCGGTCGGGTGCCTTGCTGTTGCTGTACCAAGCGGTGATGCAGCCAGTCAACATACTCTCAATGGTGTAGCTTTTTGAGGATCTGAGGGCCCATGCCTAATCTTTTCATCCTCCTGAGGGGGAAGAGGTGCTGTCGTGCGGTGTGGGTGTGTGTGGACCAAGTTAATTCCTTAGTGATGTGAACACTGATGAACTTGAAGCTCCAATGTAGACTAATAATGAAGTAGGCTACCAACCCCTTGCAGTCACCATGCATTTTTGATATGGTCAGAAAGTTACTAAAGTAATGAGCTCATCTTTCAACAGCATTTACAGTAAAGCAAAGTAATGCAAGCCAGATGAATCAGAGACAGAACCTAAGGTATTCATGCTAATATAGCTCGTACATGGTTAATGTTTTGTTGTATCATATGTTATATGAACTTGAAGATACATTTTGCATTACAGAGTTTCTGACCTAGATAAAGATATATCAGAAAGAACACTAGTAACATCCCAAAGCTTCTCCCAGAAGAGCATAAGAAGAGCATTGGTAAGAACTTGGATGTCTGGGAAAGATGTTGTGATTGCTGAAAGGGTTATTTGATCCTCACAGCCCAGCCTATCAGCTGTCCTGAGGGGAGGAATTCCTTTCATCAGACAGGAAGCGGAAGTGTTGTCTTTATCTGACCCTGGGTAGCGGCTGTCCTTGGGCACAGATCTAGTATCAGCTTACAGTCCACAAATCCTAACCTTAACCATTTTTGGAATAATGCAAAACTGGCAGTAGGTCAGTAACTAGGGGGAACATCATCCTTCTGCCTTTATCTCTTAGTTTTAGTTATTTATTTATCTTAAAGTGGAAGTAGTGTGTCTCTAGACCATGAGTTTGATTAGGGTGGGGAAGTTTAATAGTGACTGAACACATGGTTCACACACACACAAAGGCCCGTGCCCCACACACACACACACACACACACACACACACACACACACACACACACACACACACACACACACACACACACACACACACACACACACACACACACACACACACACACACACACACACACACACACACACACACAGAGTAATCAATTGCATGTGCTCTATTGTTCTGAATTTGCTCTCAATTGATAATTGATCATATTGGAAGAAAGAATACAACAAATTAATGATCTGTGCGGCCCTCTGAATGATTGTCTCAACCCAAAGTGGCCCGTTTACAAAAAATTGTGAGTAACACTGGTCTATGTCATAGAAAAAGCAGGTGTTCTTAACATTTGTTTACTCTGTGTATTTTCTCTCTAATCAAACCCGTAAGGTGGTCCTTCTATCATGTCTACAGCTCTAGAGCCCAGGCCTGGAGGTGAAGGACCAGAGTCAGAAGCTACCACCCCAGAGAGGGCCACTTCCCATGGGCCCTGAAGCACAGAATTGGATGAGACAGGGTCTGTACTGTGTTAGGAAACCCCCTAAAGCTTCATAGTGTCAGGCAGAGCAGTCTAGCACACAGGTGGTTTATATGATCAAATGAGACCCTCTGTTTTCCTCCCTTTCCCAAATTGGAGCTGCCATTTTCTCTTGCACTGAGGAGAGGAGAATACTCCTGGCTACCCTCACCATCTCCTCAGACACAACTTCTATGGAGTTATATGTCAAGGTTTAAGTTACTTCAAACACCTACAGGGCTTTCTAAATGCCAGTGTTTCAGGATGGGGATTCTGTTATTTGTTATTTCAGCATCTGTTTTTAGTAGCATTACATCTGGAGACAGAGTGTCTTTATAGGATTAGATATCTTGGTAGAGACAGATAGTTTCTGTTTATTTTTCAGATTTTAGATCCAGTCTCTTGGTTGTGCTAGCAATAGAGATCTATGTGGTACAAGCAGAGTTAAGGTTTGTTTTAAGAGGTATTAGATCTCTAGGTGCTGTTAGGATTGAGATTAGTCTGATTGTTCTGGTAGCATCATTGATCTCAAACAGTGTGTGTGTGTTTTGTGCTCTTGAGAGAGACAGAGGGGATGTGGCAGTGGTGTTATGCCAGCGCCCAGACACGCTTCCTGTAATTATCTAATCCAGCCAGTTACAGCTCTTAAATGCGTGCACGTGTACAAACACACACATGCACGCATGCTAACGCGAGCAGACACATGATGCGAAAACACACGTATGTGGGACTCACACACACACACCTCCAGATGAAACACATATGGAATGAGTAATGATTCAGCTGACGCTGACAAGGACAGACAGGTGAAGTGGAGCAGGACAGAGCGTGTCATTCACTGGGCAAGACTAAATATATGTTGTTCTCTAATTCTCTAGTTCTCTAATGTTTCAGATGAACTACACATTTACTCATTGGATGCTTCTCCCATCGATCGGGTACCGGCCTATAAGTATCTGGGCATTTGAATTGACAAAAAATTCATGTTCGTTAATTAAATAACATGTGGATGAGCTAGTTAAAGAGCTAAGATTTAACGTGGGCTTCTTTTTTAGAAATAGATTTAGCCTCTCTCTAAATAGCAGGAAGCAGATTATACAGTCAACTTTCCTGACAGTTCTTTAACTATGGTGACACTATTTATCAGATTGCAGCAGCCACTACACTTAAACCTTTGGATGCCATCTACCATAGGGCGCTTCACTTTATCACAGGTGACAGTTTTAATACTCACCACTGCATCCTGTATCAAGAGGTTGGCTGGTCCTCATTAAAGTCCCGTAGATCACTTCATTACTCCCGTTTTGTTTACAAAGCTCTACTACACAAGCTTCCAACTCACCTAACCTCCTTGCTAACGTATAACAGAATGAGCTACCAAACCCGCTCGCATGATTGGTAAACTCTTGAGGTCCCTCTGGTCTTTAGGTAAATCCTCCTTTAGTTTTAATGCCCAAAATTGTAGGAATAGCCTACATAATTATTGATTCACTGGTGCCACTGGAACAGTTTAAGACTCTGGTGTTGAATGAATTCATTGAGGATTACAGTTGTTTCGATTGATTGAGGTGGTTTATTTGTTGAAATTGTGGTGTCGAGGTTGTGCCTTGTGGTTATTTGAACTATTCTTGTTTTATTTGTCATGTAAAAGAAAATCTTCCTGTTTGTGTGAAAATGTTTGTACTGGTGGCACCATTGGGAAAATACAAGTTTATAAATAAATAAAAATGGGCACTGGAGATATGATGAAGTTAACACATCACTGGACCAAATCAAAAGTCCTTAATAATGAGATTGAAGATAAGGATGAAGGTGACAATGAAGAGGACACTGAACATGCTGATAACAACCATTATAATGATGGTGGTGGTGGTGATAATGATGGTGATGATGATAATGATTACAGGAAGTGAGTGAAGTAAATAGGACGATCATTTGATCATGCTGAGACATGCATAGCTAACAAAAGTCAAACAGTGTATAATTATCTAAAGCAGTTACTGCTGTTCCGTCTCTATAGACACAGTAAGGAGATTTCTACTCCTCTCCTCTCTGTCATCTTCTGCAGCTGGTTGGTGTGTGAGTGTGTTACTGTGTGACTGTGTGCGTCTGTGTGTGTGTGTGTGTGTGTGTGTGTGTGTGTGTGTGTGTGTGTGTGTGTGTGTGTGTGTGTGTGTGTCTCTCCTCACTGTCACTCTCTCCAGCTAAGTAGTGAACGAGAGAGTGTGTCTTTTGCTAAAACAAATGAGAGTGAGACTGTGCTCCCACATCAAATGGAAAACAGAAGGAGAGAAAAAAGAGAGACTCCCTCATGACTAATCCTTTCATCACCCGCCTGTGAAGTGCTGAGAGATTGCAGGGGAGATTTAGAGAAATTAAATCATAATAAACTATTTAAATCCCTACCATGGCATCTCTGTAACTGTATTCCTACTGGAGCAGAGCGCAGAGTGTATCAGACTGGGAGGAAACAAGGCTTCCTTTATTTTTATCAACAGTGGCGAAGCGAGGGAAACAGTTAGTTAGAGAGAAATACAGATTCTTGCTCAGAGTCTATAAAACATGAACCTCGGGAAAGTTAAAGGCAATAGACAGGTTGCCGAACAACGTCACGAAAACGATGCACGCACATCACAGAGGCAGAAGGCCGTGTGTTGTTATGATTCTGGATGGCCAGAAAGCTAGCAACAAGACTTTGGATGTCTTTGACAATTTTTAGGGCCTTCCTCTGAAACCGCCTAGTATATAGGTTCCGGATGGCAGGAAGCTTGGCCCCGGTGATGTACTGGGCCATACGCACTACTCTCTGTATCGCCTTACGGTCAGATGCCGAGCAGTTGCCATACCAGGCAGGGATGCAACCGGTGAGGATGCTCTCAATGGTGCAGCTGTAGAACTTTTTGAGGATCTGGGGACCCATGCCAAATATTTTCAGTCTCCTGAGGGGGAAAAGGTGTTGTCGTGCCCCCTTCACGACTGTCTTGGTATGTTTGGACCATGACAGTTTGTTGGTGATGTGGACACCAAGGAACTTGAAACTCGCGACCCGCTCCACTACAGCAACGTCAATGTTAATAGGGACCTGTTCAGCCCTCTAGTCCATGATCAGCTCCTTTGTTTTGCTCACATTAATGGATAGCACTATGTGACATCAGCTGATGTAAAAAAGGCTTTATAAATACATTTGATTGATTAACTGATATAGAGGTTGTTGTCCTGGCACCACACTGTCCAGGTCTCTGACCTCCTCCCTATAGGCTGTCTCATCATTGTTGGTGATCTGTTGTGTTGTCAGCAAACTTAATGTTGGTGTTGGAGTCACGTTTGGCCACACAGTCATGGGTGAACAGGTAGTACAGGAGGGGACTAAGGACGCACCCCTGAGGGGTCCCAGTGTTGAGGATCAGGGTGGCAGATGTGTTGTTGTCTACCCTTACTACCTGGGGGCTGCCTGTCAGGAAGTCCAGGATCCAGTTGCAGAGGGAGGTGCTTAGTCCCAGGGTCCTTAGCTTAGTGATGAGCTTTGTGGGCACTATAGTGTTGAACGCTGAGCTGTAGTCAATGAACAACATTCTCACATAGGTGTTCCTTTTGTCCAGGTGGGAAAGGGCAGTGTGGAGTGCGATTGAGATTGCGTCATCTGTGGATCTGTTGGGGCCGTATGCGAATTGGAGTGGGTCCAGTGTTTCCGGGATGATGGTGTTGATGTGAGCCATGACAGCTCGTGGCTGGGTCTCCCTTTGTAGTCCGTAATAGTTTGCAAACCCTGCCACATCCGACGAGCGTTAGAGCCGGTGTCCTTTGATTCTATGACAACCTCGTCTGTTTTACACAAAAGTTGTTAAACAACCCACCCATCTATGATTCTATTTGTTGGAAAAAGTTGATGTCTTGCCAGCACTAACCACAGGGGGGCCTACTAATCTTTCCAAACAACCCAAAATGAACCCAAAAGTACCCAAAATAACCCCAAACAGGTACCTAAAATAACTGAAAGTACTCTAAATCACCCCAAACAGTTACCCAAAATGAACCCAAAAGTCCTCAAAAGCAGTGGTGTAAAGTACTTAAGAAGTTAAAGATAATTTAAAGTACTTCTCAAGTAGTTTTTTGAGGTATCTATACTTTAATATTTATAGTTTTGACTACTTTTACTTTTACTTCACTACATTCCTAAAGACAATGATGTACTTTTCACTCCATACATTTTCCCTGACCCAAAAGGACTCATTACAATTTCAGTGCTTAGCAAGACAGGGAATGGTCCAATTCACACGCTTATCAAGGGATCATCCGTGGTCATCACTACTGCTTTTAATCTGGCAGACTCACTAAACGCAAATGCTTCTTTGTATGTCTGAGTGTTGGAGTGTGCCCCTGGTTATTCTTAAATAAAATAAAAACAATAACATTTTGCAGTTTAGTTTGCTTAATGTAAGCAATTTGAAATGATTTACTTTTATTTCTAGTTTTGATATGTAAGTATATTTTTGCAATTACACATACTTTGATACTTAAATATATTGAAAACCAAATACTTTTAGACTTTTACTAAAGTCATATTTTACTGGGTGCCTTTCACTTTTACGTCCTTTTCTATAAAGGCATGTTTACTTTTACTCAAGTATGACAATTGGATAGTTTTTCCACAACTGCCCAAAGGTACCCTTAACATCCCCAAACAGGTACCCAAAAGAACCCCAAAGTACCTAAAAGTACCCCAAACAACCCAAAACAGGTACCCACAAGAACCCCAAAGTACCAAAAGAACCCCAAACATCCCTGAACATGTACCCAAATGATCAGTTCAGGTCCACGTTTTGGGAGGGCTCCCGGACCACCACACATGGGGGAACGATGTCACAGACTAAAATAAGAGCCACATTGAGTAGGACGGGGAGGGGGACAAGGGGGGGCTAGGGTAGAAGAGAGGAGCTGGGGAAGAAGAGAGAAGAGAGGGGAAGAGGACACGAGAATGGCAGTGTGGGTATCAGGGGTAGAGGGGTAGATGAAGAGGTGGTGGTGAGTTAAAACAGAGAGTTGGGAAAGCAGAGAAAAAGAGTAGGGATGACAACAGAAGAAGGAGAAGAGAAGGTTGGAGAAGCGACCTCTGATCTCTGAATGAGTGTGTACATCTGGAAAGCAGGAGAACCAGATTGCCTGACATAATACTGCCTGTAGAGAACAACAACAGAACAAACACACTTTCATGTGGTTCACCCCAACTCTGTTTTAAGTTTGATGTGAATAGAGTTTGCAGTGTTTTATGGGGTGTCAAACTTTGTTGTAGCCCAAAGGAGAGACAGACATCAGAGCACTAATATTTTTGAGCCCTGGTCACGTCAGACACACAGAGACATAGTCTCTTAGAGTCTACAGAGAGTCTATAATGATGGAGTTAGATTAAAGCCCAGCTAGTAAAGTAGACCCCCCAGCAAAATTCCTCTCTAGAACCTTAAACCCTCTGCTCCATGGTGTGTCTGTGGCGATAGTAAAGGCTGAGGTTCATTTAAAGTGAGGAAATATAGGGCCTGCTAGCTATAGGCAAACAGATTGCAATGTGCTGCCTGATCAAAGGCATTACCTCACATCACCGCTGCCTCATCCCTAACCCCCTTCCTTTCACCCTCAATACCCCACCCCTAGATCCTGCACCCCATGACCATTTCACCTTCTGCGTCCCCTCATTCCCTCTCTCTCACCCTGGTGTTTGTACAGTGAAAAGGTCAGAGCAGAAGTCAAAGTCTTGCCAGTTGTTTCTCCTTCTGGACACGATATTAATGAGCTACGGAGCACACTCAACACGGAGAGAGGGAGAGAGAGATTGTAATTTAACAGTACCTTTGTTGGCCAATAGTTTCATAATTATTAATAATGCTTAATAGTAACGGACCTAAAAAGTTACATCCAAAATCTCTGCAAACTCCACGAGAGAGAGAGAGAGAGAGAGAGAGAGAGAGAGAGAGAGAGAGAGAGAGAGAGAGAGAGAGAGAGGAGAGAGATCCCCTGAGGTGATTCAGAACATCGTCCTCTCACATCCTCTCCAGGTAGTTTAAGTACTATATAAAGACTTTATAAAACTGTATTATTTCTGTTTTATCACCAGAGCTGAACCAGTCAGTGGGAAGAATAGTAGTAATTATAGAGTAGGCGGAACAGACTTAATACATCTCCTCACTTAACACATTATATTTAATGAGAAAAATCACCCTAATTTAAAAGATACAGCATTTCGCCTAACAAACAAAGGACTTCATGCAACACTGGTATTCCCCAACTCGTTCATCATCACAAACCCACCTCCAGCTTAAACCATTTAAGACAGTTAAACATATACAGCAGCTCTCTTCTGTTCTAGTCTGGGAGGGAAGGGTTATTTTACCGCTCAGAGGGGGGCTCCCTACTGGTAATTACTACTTGCACATTGCACAGTAGAACATCAACAACTGAACAGAGGAATAAGGCATAAGGGTGGAACAGAGCTATGGATGATCAGAAATGATCAGAACGCAAACGGTGGAAAGGCCTAAAATGCGCTAACTCTCTAAAATGGACAAACTCTAAATGGCTCAGGAAGGGAATAGCTATGTCAAAGTTGAAGCACAGTATATATATATATATGTTATTTCTTAAAGTGTTCAGGTGATGATATCAGATTGTTTAGATAGAGCTAATGTCAGACATGTTCACTAAGATAAACTGCTGTCGCTAACATTTTGTAGTGAAAAATGTTCCTCTCAGACAACTCCAACAGTGAGCTGCTAAAAGCTTTCATCGGCCAAACTTCACCACTACACTACTTAAACCACATATACCATAAATATTTCTAACATACTTCCACGCAGTAAAACCTTATAGTAAAGACAGCTGATGTCCTCTCGCCATATTCTAGAAGGCACTCTGAAGTGGTTTAAAATATGCTTAACACACATACAGTATAAAAACACTACCGTGCAGAAGTTCGGGGTCACTTAGAAATGTCCTTGTTTTTGAAAGAAAAGCACATGTTTTGTCCACTAAAATAACATAAAATTGATCAGAAATACAGTGTAGACATTGTTAATGTTGTAAATGACTATTGCAGCTGGAAATGGCAGATTTTTAATGGAATATCTACATAGGTGTACAGAGGCCCATAATCAGCAACCATAACTCCTGTTTTCCAATGGCACGCTGTGTTAGCTAATCCAAGTTTATTATTTTAAAAGGCTAATTGATCATTAAAAAAAACTTTTGCAATTATGTTAGCACAGCTGAAAACTGTTGTACTGATTAAAGAAGCAATAAAACTGTCCTTCTTTAGACTAGTTGAGTATCTGGAGCATCAGCATTTGTGGGTTCAATTACAGGCTCAAAATGGCCAGAAACAAAGACCTTTCTCTGAAACTCGTCAGTCTATTCTTGTTCTGAGAAATGAAGGCAAATCCATGCGAGAAATTTCCAAGAAACTGAAGATCTGGTACAACGCCGTGTATTACTCCTTTCACAGAACAGCGCAAACTATCTCTAACCAGAATAGAAAGAGGAGTGGGAGGCCCCGGTGCACAACTGTATTTGGGGAGTTTCTCCCATTCTTCTCTGCAGATCCTCTGTCAGGTTGAATGGGGAGCATCGCTGCACAACTATTTTCAGGTCTCTCCAGAGATGTTCGATCGGATTCAAGTCCGGGCTCTGGCTGGGCCATTCAAGAACATTCAGAGAATTGTCCAAAAGCCACTCCTGAGTTGTCTTGGCTGTGTGCTTAGGGTCGTTGTCCTGTTGGAAGGTGAACCTTCCCCGAGTCCCAGTCCCTGCCACTGAAAAACATTCCCACAGCATGATGCTGCCACCACCATGCTTCACCGTAGGGATGGTGCCACGTTTCCTCCAGATGTGACACTTGGCATTCGGGCCAAAGAGTTCAATCTTGCTTTCATAAGAACAGATAATCTTGTTTCTTATGGTCTGAGAGACTTTAGGTGTATTTTGGCCAACTCCAAGTGGGCTGTCATGTGCATTTTACTAAGTAGTGGCTTCTGTCTGGCCATTCTACAGTAAAGGCCTGATTGGTGGAGTGCTGTGGAGATGGTTGTACTTCAGGAAGGTTCTCCCATCTCCACAGAGGAACACTAGAGCTCTGTCAGAGTGAGCATCGGGTTCTTGGTCACCACCCTGACCAAGGCCCATCTCCCCCGATGGCTCAGTTTGGCTGGGAGCCCAGCTCTAGGAAGAGTCTTCGTGGTTCCAAACTTCTTCCATTTAAGAATGATAGAGACCACTGTGTTCTTGGGGACTTTCAATGCTACAGAAAGATTTTGGTACCCTTCCCCAGATCTTTGCCTCGACACAATCCTGTCTCGGAGCTCTACGGACAATTCCTTCGACCTCATGACTTGGTTTTTGCTCTGATGTGCACTGTCAACTGTGGGACCTTATATAGACATTTGTGTGCATTTCCAAATCATGTCCAATCACTGGAATTTACCACAGGTGGACTCCAATCAAGTTGAAGAAACATCTCAAGGATGATCAATGGGAACAGGATTCACCTGAGCTCAAATTCGAGTCTCATAGCAAAGGGTATGAATAGTAATGTAAATAGGATATTTTTGTTTGTGCAAAAATGTCTAAAACCAGTTTTTGCTTTGTCATTATGTTTTTTTTGTGTGGAATGCTGAGGATATTTTTATTATTTAATTCATTTTAGAAAAAGGCTGTAATGTAACAAAATGTGTAAAAAGTCAAGGGGTCTGTAAACTTTCCGAAGGCACTGTATATATATATATATATATATATATATATATATATATATATATATATATATATATATATATATATATATACGGTGGGGCAAAAAAGTATTTAGTCAGCCACCAATTGTGCAAGTTCTCCCACTTAAAAAGATGAGAGAGGCCTGTAATTTTCATCATAGGTACACTTCAACTATGACAGACAAAATGAGAAAAAAAAATCCAGAAAATCACATTGTAGGATTTTTAATGAATTTATTTGCAAATTATGGTGGAAAATAAGTATTTGGTCAATAACAAAAGTTTATCTCAATACTTTGTTATATACCCTTTGTTGGCAATGACAGAGGTCAAACGTTTTCTGTAAGTCTTCACAAGGTTTTCACACACTGTTGCTGGTATTTTGGCCCATTCCTCCATGCAGATCTCCTCTAGAGCAGTGATGTTTTGGGGCTGTTGCTGGGCAACACGAACTTTCGACTCCCTCCAAAGATTTTCTATGGGGTTGAGATCTGGAGACTGGCTAGGCCACTCCAGGACCTTGAAATGCTTCTTACGAAGCCACTCCTTCGTTGCCCGGGTGGTGTGTTTGGGATCATTGTCATGCTGAAAGACCCAGTCACGTTTCATCTTCAATGCCCTTGCTGATGAGGAGGTTTTCACTCAAAATCTCACGATACATGGCCCCATTCATTCTTTCCTTTACACGGATCAGTCGTCCTGGTCCCTTTGCAGAAAAACAGCCCCAAAGCATGATGTTTCCACCCCCATGCTTCACAGTAGGTATGGTGTTCTTTGGATGCAACTCAGCATTCTTTGTCCTCCAAACATGACGAGTTGAGTTTTTACCAAAAAGTTATATTTTGGTTTCATCTGACCATATGATATTCTCCCAATCTTCTTCTGGATCATCCAAATGCTCTCTAGCAAACTTCAGACGGGCCTGGACATGTACTGGCTTAAGCAGGGGGACATGTCTGACACTGTAGGATTTGAGTCCCTGGCGACGTAGTGTGTTACTGATGGTAGGCTTTGTTACTTTGGTCCCAGCTCTCTGCAGGTCCCCCCGTGTGGTTCTGGGATTTTTGCTCACCGTTCTTGTGATCATTTTGACCCCACGGGGTGAGATCTTGCGTGGAGCCCCAGATCGAGGGAGATTATCAGTGGTCTTGTATGTCTTCCATTTCCTAATAATTGCTCCCACAGTTGATTTCTTCAAACCAAGCTGCTTACCTATTGCAGATTCAGTCTTCCCAGCCTGGTGCAGGTCTACAATTTTGTTTCTGGTGTCCTTTGACAGCTCTTTGGTCTTGGCCATAGTGGAGTTTGGAGTGTGACTGTTTGAGGTTGTGGACAGGTGTCTTTTATACTGATAACAAGTTCAAACAGGTGCCATTAATACAGGTAACGAGTGGAGGACAGAGGAGCCTCTTAAAGAAGAAGTTACAGGTCTGTGAGAGACAGAAATCTTGCTTGTTTGTAGGTGACCAAATACTTATTTTCCACCATCATTTGCAAATAAATTCATTAAAAATCCTACAATGTGATTTTCTGGATTTCTTTTTCTCATTTTGTCTGTCATAGTTGAAGTGTACCTATGATGGAAATTACAGGCCTCTCTCATCTTTTTAAGTGGGAGAACTTGCACAATTGGTGGCTGACTAAATACTTTTTTGCCCCACTGTATATATACAGTTGAAGTTGTAAGTTTACATACACCTTAGCCAAATACATTTAAACTCAGTTTTTCACAATTCCTGAATTTAATCCTAGTAAACATTCCCTGTTTTAGGTCAGTTAGGATCACCACTTTATTTTAAGAATATGAAATGTCAGAATAATAGTATAGAGAATGACTTATTTCAGCTTTTATTTCTTTCATCACATTCCCAGTGGGTCAGAAGTTTACATACACCTGATTAGTATTTGCTCGCATTGCCTTTAAATTGTTTAACTTGGGTCAAACGTTTCGGGTAGCCTTCCACAAGCTTCCCACAAAAAGTTGGGTGAATTTTGGCCCATTCCTCCTGACAGAGCTGGTGTAACTGAGTCAGGTTTGTAGACCTCCTTGCTCGCACACGCTTTTTCAGTTCTGCCCACAAATTTCTCTAGGATGAGGTCAGGGCTTTGTGATGGCCACTCCAATACCTTGACTTTGTTGAATTAAGCCATTTTGCCACAACTTTGGAAGTATGCTTGGGGTCATTGTCCATTTGGAAGACCCCTTTCCGACCAAGATTTAACTTCCTGACTGATGTCTTGAGATGTTGCTTCAATATATCCACATAATTTTCCTCCCTCATGATGCCATCTATTTTGTGAAGCGCACCAATCCCTCCTGCAGCCAAGCACCCCCACAAAAAAATGCTGCCACCCCCGTGCTTCACGGTTGGGATAGTGTTCTTCGGCTTGCAAGCCTCCCCCTTTTTCACTCCAAACATAACGATGGTCATTATGGCCAAACAGTTCTATTTTTGTTTCGTCAGACCAGAGGATATTTCTCCAAAAAGTACGATCTTTGTCCCCATGTGCAGTTGCAAACTGTAGTCTGGCTTTTTTTGGAGTGGTTTCCCGGTCTTTAGTGCCAGCCGTGACCCTGTGTAATCTTGGGCCCTTTGTCTAGCTGCCTCCGCTTTCC
The DNA here is from genome assembly GCF_016432855.1 of Salvelinus namaycush. Lineage (NCBI taxonomy): Eukaryota > Metazoa > Chordata > Actinopteri > Salmoniformes > Salmonidae > Salvelinus > Salvelinus namaycush. The sequence continues at coordinate 32,989,584 of NC_052315.1, forward strand.
TCGCTGCTTCCACCTGCTCCCAGGGCAGGCGATCCTTCCCCGCCAGGACCTCCTCCCACATCCAGGATCCTTTCCCATTCAAAATGTCCTCCCACGTCCATTCCTCCTTACCATGCTACTTGGTCCGTTTATGGTAGGTAGTTCTGTCACGGCCGTCGTCTAGGTGGAAATGACCGGACCAAGGTGCAGCGTGGTGAGTGTATATTTTATTTTATTTAGAATGTCGCCAACAAAACAAGAAACAAAGAAACGACCGTGAAGCTTACTAGGGCTATATTGCCACTAACAAAGTCAACTACCCACAAACAACAAAGGAAAAAAGGCTGCCTAAGTATGATTCCCAATCAGAGACAACGATAGACAGCTGTCCCTGATTGAGAACCATACCCGGCCAAAACATAGACATACAAAACATAGAAATAAAGAAACTAGAATGCCCACCCTAACAATATGACATAATCATCTGGATACTTAATTCCCCACGCACGGAAAATCTGAGGTTTAAGAAAAAATATGTACCAATGTTACAAAATGATTATGCTTTCTAAATAAATATTAATTTGGCAGAGATACTGTTTGAAGTATCCCAATTTGTCACGTTCGTCGTAACGTGGAAGAGAGGATGACCAAGGCGCAGCGTGATAGCAATACATCCTCTTTTTATTGAAGACGAAGACGAAAACGAAACGAACACTATACAAACTAAACAAAACAATAAACCGACGAACGTGAAGCTATACAAACAAAAGGTGCAGACACAGGCAACTTAGACATAGACAATCACCCACGAACTACCTAATGACTATGGCTGCCTAAATATGGTTCCCAATCAGAGACAACGATAGACAGCTGTCTCTAATTGAGAACCAATCCAGGCAACCATAGACATACATACACCTAGACTGAACACTGCCCCATAAACATACAAAAAACCCTAGACAATACAAAACACTTACATCCCCCATGTCACACCCTGACCTAACTAAAATAATAAAGAAAACAAAGATAACTAAGGCCAGGGTGTGACACAATTTTTGTAAAATGTTAAGTCAGTGCTGTGGTCTTCAGCAGAAATACATTTTGGCTATTCAAATCAGACACATTTCAAGAAAATATATTTTAGCGGTCTTGTCCGTCTGTCTCTTTGTATTACACTTGGTGTCTGATGTTATTTCTGAGGAATTGGAGCAGACGTTTTTCATAATTCTCTGATGGATTGGACATTACTGTGGGGTAAAATAATATTTCCCCTGTGAATAGAAGATGCAGAGGAGTACCTATCACTTTCAGTCCCTGTAACAACTTTTGCTCAGAGTTTTATGTGATTCATAAACTCATGTTCTTTAAACACATTCAATGGGGAGAGCCTCTGTACAGGTAGCCATTATGCAGCTGTGGTGACAGTTAGGATTGAACCCAGGTCGGAATGTATGAATCAGAGGATCCAATCCGCAATGCCTAGAGAACATGCCAATATGGAGAGCTAACTGCTAGTGGAAGGAGGATGTGTTGGATTCACATTGACACGACAGGTTTGGCCATGGTTCCTAGTTATAACAAAGACAATTCATGTTATTCACAATTAACAACAATGTTAACATCCTCCAATACTCTAGATTAGTCCAATGTCTGCCAGTCTCTGGTATTTATTTAGCTAATAACCAGATTGAAGCTCTATAAAACTGTGTTTTGGAATTCTAGTGAAGCTCCTGCTTCAAGCGAAGCGTGAGGACAGAGATAGATGGAGATGGTAGAAGAGAGATAAATCATGTTTTGGCTCCTTGTCTCCCTCCGCCTCTTCATTTGGCCCGCTGCCTCCACCCCACCATGACTCTGACACATGCCAGCAGTAACAACCTCTCATTAGACATACAGCATAATGGAATACTTGTTTTACCCGGGAAGAGTTCATTACAGGGATACAATATGCAGATAATGCAAGTCCGTATATAATTTCAGACATATAATGTATTCTAAGGCTCTGTTAGTGATTGTCATTTTTCTTATGAGGATGTCCGTTCTAGTCATTACAATTCTATGGTTAGATCATCCCTCTGGCTGCCATCTTTAGACAATCATACAGATGTGGCGATGGAGCACTAGGATTAAAGGTTTTGATTGGCGGAAAGCCATGCCCAATGAGAGTGTATTAGGCTCTCATAAAGTGAATTTAAGGTCTTTGGAGGAGCTGCATGCAGGGCTTAAGGTCTGTTTTCTCTGGAAACTGGAGACAGTCTGTGATTGTAACACGATACAAAAGGAGATTTTCTAAGCTGATTATTATGAAAGTCAATTGAGTTCGACGGAAAATATCACCAGTGTTGGAAAATAACTGATCCTACACATGTATGGTGAAATGTTCAGTTAAGAGTTGCAGGAGAGGAAAGAGGATGAGATGAGTGGAATGGAATGGAATGGAAGAGAGGAGAGAGATAGTGATGATATGAACCCTTACAGAAACTAAGATGGAATGTCAATGTCAGAGCTCTGAAGGATCCATATGGATGACCTTGGAAGCTCTGATGACATTCCCAAAATAATTCAGACCTGTAAACGCAGTCCTGGAGGGCGTCCATTTGAGAGCATATTTCCACAGATCTAAAGGGCAGATTCTATTGATCTCTATAGTATAGCACCTGTGAACCAGACATAAACTGGGTCCACATCCAGAGAAAACCAACCAGATAGATTGAATTAGTCCTCTCCTCCACCCTGTTCTCCTGGCTAGCAGATATTATGATAATATTGTGATAGTTCAGTTCCCTAGGGCTAATAACAAAGACTTTAACCACATACCTCTCTCTCCCTGATCTACCTTCAAGGCCTGCACACGCTAAAGCATTCCCGCTATTCGCTCTGTGTGTGTGTGTGTGTGTGTGTGTGTGTGTGTGTGTGTGTGTGTGTGTGTGTGTGTGTGTGTGTGTGTGTGTGTGTGTGTGTGTGTGTGAGTGTGTGTGTGTGTGAGTGTGTGTGTGGTGTGTAAAAATCGGTGGGTATGTCGGTGGGTGTAAATGCAGGCAGAGACCATGAGACACATTAAAGCGTAGATGTTTTTCATTCCATAATGATAGGATAAGCCAGCAGCTTTCTACAGCATGCTCTACCAGCCAGAACACGCTACAGCAGAGAGAGAGAGAGAGAGAGAGAGAGAGAGAGAGAGAGAGAGAGGCGGGATGGAAGAAGTTCAGGGTTGACTGTGATTGTAGCCTCAATCCTGTTCCAGTGCCCACCATCTACTCTCTCCTCTCCTCTCTCTCCTTTCCTGTGGTTAAGTGAATGTCAGTCACAGAGACACCTCTCCCTTCGGAGAATGTCTTCCTTCCTGTCTGTCTGTCTGTCTGTCTGTCTGTCTGTCTGTCTGTCTGTCTGTCTGTCTGTCTGTCTGTCTGTCTGTCTGTCTGTCTGTCTGTCTGTCTGTCTGTCTGTCTGTCTGTCTGTCTGTCTGTCTGTCTGTCTGTCTGTCTGTCTGTCTGTCTGTCTGTCTGTCAGTCAGAGCAGCTCCTCTCCCCCAGGCTAGTAATGACTTGAATGAAATATGAATGTTTCCACTGGACACAAACTGGTTGAATCAACTTTGTTTCAACATATTGTGACTTTGAATCTATGTTTGAAACACATTTGGATTTGCAAAAAGTCATCAACCAGTAGTGTTTTTATATAATTTCAAACAGAATTGCAAAGATTGAAATTAGGTTCAACTTAAACTGAAATACAATGACTTAACCTGACTAACAGGTTGTTACATCAATCTAATTTCAACGTAATCATCAAAACCATGTATATGTTGAAAACTCTACACTGCCCTTAACCTGCTGCTCATTGACTACAGCTCAGAGTTCGACACCATAGTGCGATCCAAGCTCATCACAAATATAAGAACCATGGGACTGAACACCTCCCTCCGCAACTGGATCCTGGACTTCCTGAAGGGCAGCCCCCAGGTGGTGAGGGTAGGCAACAACACATCCGCCATGCTGACCCTCAGCACTGTGTATCCTCAGGGGTGTGTGCTTAGTCCCCTCCTGTACTCCCAGTTCACCCACGGATGCGTGGTCATGGACACCAAGTTTTCAGACGACACAACGGTGGTAGGACTGATCACCAACGACAATGAGAAAGCCTGTAGGGAGGAGGTCAGAGCCCTGGCAGTGTGGTGCCAGGACAACAACCTATTCCTTAGCGTGAGCAAGACAAAGGAGGTGATCGTTGGATCTATCATCGTCAAACACACCAAAACAGTTGTGAAGAGGCCACAGCAATGCCTATACCGCCTTAGGAAGCTGAAAATATGTGAGATCCTCAGATACTCAAAAAGTTATACAGCTGCACTATCAAGAGCTGACGGCTTGCATCACCACTTGGTATGGATACTGCTCGGCATCCGACCGCAAGGCGCTAAAGAGGGTAGTGCATATGGCCCTGTACATCACTGGGGCTGAGCTTCCTGCCATCCAGGACCTCTATACCAGGCGGGGTCAAAGGAAGGGTAAAAAAATTGTCAGACTCCAGCCACACAAGCCATAGACTTTTCTCTCTGCTACCGCACGGCACGCGGTACGGGACTGCCAAGTCTGGGACTAAACGTCTCCTTAACAGCTTCTACCTCGAAGCCATACAACAGCTGAACAGTTTATTAAATGGCAACCTGGACTAATTGCATTGACCCTCTTATTTTAATCTTTTTATTATATTTTTTTTGCACTGACTCTTGCACAGGCCTGATGTACACTCCCTGGACTCTAACCACACACTCACACATACAGTACATTCAGAAAGTATTCCGACACCTTTTGACTCTTTCTACATTTTGTTACGTTACAGACTTATTTTTAAATTGATTGAATTGTTTATTTTCCCTCATCAATCTACACACAATACCCCATAATGAAAAAGCAACAAAAGGTTTTTAGAATTTTGTTCAAATTTATTACAACTGAACTATGACATTTACATACTGTAAGTATTCAGACCCTGTACTCAGTACTTTGTTGAAGCTCCTTTGGCAGCTATTACAGCATCGAGTCTTCTTGGGTATGACACTACAAGCTTGGCAAACCTGTATTTTGGGAGTTCCTCCCATTCTTCTCTGCAGATCCGATAAATCTACAATAATTGATCTTTTCAATAAGCATTTTTCCAGAGCTGGCCATGCTTTCCACCTGGCTACCCCTACCCTGGCCAACATTTCAGCACCCCCTGCAGCAACTCGCTCTGCAGCATCCCCTGCAGCAACTTGAAGTTGTTGCAACCCCTATTACTAGCCTATTCAACCTCTCTTTCGTGTCGTCTGAGATCCCCAAAGATTGGAAAGCTGCAGCGGGCTTACCCCTCTTCAAAGGGGGAGACACTCTAGACCCAAACTGTTATAGACGTATATCCATCCTGCCCTGCCTTTCTAAAATCTTCAAAAGAAAGCCAAGTTAATAAACAGATCACCGACCATTTCGAATCCCACCGTACCTTCTCCACTATGCAATCTGGTTTCCGAGCTGGTCATGGACGCACCTCAGCCATGCTCAAGGTCCTAAATGATATCATAACCACCATCGATAAAAGACAGTACTGTGCAGCCGTCTTCATCGACCTGGCCAAGGCTTTCGACTCTGTCAATCACCGCATTGTTATCAGCAGACTCAATAGCCTTGGCTTCTCAAATGACTGCCTCGCCTGGTTCACCAACTACTTCTCAGAGTTCAGTGTATCAAATCGGAGGGTTTGTTGTCCGGACCTCTGGCAGTCTCTATGGGGGTGCCACAGTGTTTAAGTCTCGAGCCGACTCTTTTCTCTGTATATATCAATGAAGTTGCTCAAGCAGTTGGTGATTCTCTGATCCACCTCTACGCAGACGACATCATTCTGTATACATCTGGTCCTTCTTTGGACACAGTGCTAACAAAACTCCAAACGAGCTTCAACGCCATACAACACTCCTTTCGTGGCCTCCAATTGCTTTTAAATGCTACTAAAACTAAGTGCATGCTCTTCAACCGATTGCTGCCCGCACCCTCCCGCCCGACTAGCATCACTACTCTACACTACACGACTACACTACACCTAACTACAAATACCTAGGTGTCTGGTTAGACTGTAAACTCTCCTTTCAGACTCACATTAAGCATCTCCAATCCAAAATTAAATCTAGAATCGGCTTCCTATTTCGCAAAAAAAACTCCTTCACTCATGCTGCCAAACATACCCTCGTAAAACTGACTATCCTACCGATCCTTGACTTCGGTGATGTAATTTACAAAATAGCCCCCAACACTCTACCCAGCAAACTGGATGTAGTCTATCACAGTGCCATCCGTTTTGTCACCAAAGCCCCATATACTACCCACCACTGCGACCTGTATGCTCTCGTTGGCTGGCCCTCACTACATATCTGTCACCAAACCCACTGGCTCCAGGTCATCTATAAGTCTCTGCTAGGTAAAGCCCCGCCTTATCTCAGCTCACTGGTCACCATAGCAACACCCACCCGTAGCACGCGCTTCAGCAGGTACATTGCACTTGTCATCCCCAAAGCCAACACTTCCATTGGCCGCCTTTCCGTCCAGTTCTCTGATGCCAATGACAGGAACAAATTGCAAAAATCTCTGAAGCTGGAGTCTTATATCTCCCTCTTTAACTTTAAGCATCAGCTATCTGAGCAGCTTACCAATCACTGTACCTGTACACAGCCAATCTGTAAATAGCACACCCGACTACCTCAACCCCATATTATTAGTTACCCTCTTGCTCTTTTGCATCCCAGTATCTCTATTTGCACATCATCATCTGCACATCTATCACTCCAGTATTATGCTAAATTGTAATTAGTTTCGCCTCTATGGCCTATTTATTGCCTACCTCCCTACCCTTCTACACTTGCACACACTGTACATAGATTTTTCTATTTAGCTTTTCTTTTGTGTTATTGACTGTACGTTTGTTTATGTGTAACTCTGTGTTGTTGTTATTGTCGCACTGCTTTGCTTTATCTTTGCCAGGTCCCAGTTGTAAATGAGAACTTGTTCTCAACTGGCCTACCTGTTTAAATAAAGGTGAATTTTATTTAAAAATAAAAAGATCCTCTCAAGCTCTGCCAGGTTGGATGGGGAGCGTCACAGCTATTTTCAGGTCTCTCGGCATCCGACCGCAAGGTGCTACAGAGGGTAGTGCATATTTCCCTGTACATCACTGGGGCTGAGCTTCCTGACATCCAGGACCTCTATACCAGGTGGTGTCAGAGGAAGGGCCAACAAATTGTCAGACTCCAGCAACAAAAGTCATAGACTTTTCTCTCTGCTACCGCACGGCATGAGAGTCTTGTTTCTTATAGTTTTGGCAAACTTCAAGCGGGCTGAGGAGAGGTTTCCTTCTGGCCACTCTACCATAAAGGCCTAATTGGTGGAGTGCTGCAAAGATGGTTGTTCTTCTGGAAGGTTCTCCCATCTCCACAGAGGAACTCTGGAGCTCTGTCAGAGTGACCATCAGGTTCTTGGTCATCTCACTGACCAAGGCTCTTCTCGCCCGATTGCTCAGTTTGGCCAGGCGGATAGCTCTAGAAAGGGTCTTGGTGGTTCCAAACTTCTTTCATTTAAGAATGACAGAGGCCACTGTGTCATTGGAGAACTTCAATGCTACAGAATTTTTTTGAGAAGAAGAGAAGAGAATAGATGAGAAGAAGATCTTCAAAGGTAAGGCATATATTATATCGCTATTTCTGACTTCCGTGTCGCAACTGCTTGGTTGAAATATGATTTGTCATGCATTTGTATGCGGGGCGCTGTCCTCACATAATCGCATGGTTTGCTTTCGCCGTAAAGCCTTTTTGAAATCTGACACCTTGGCTGGATTAACAAGAAGATAAGCTTTATTTTGATGTATAACACATATATTTTCAAGAATGTTAAATATTTGAATTTAGTATTTGCAATTTCACAGGATGTTGACCAGGTGGGACGCTACCGTCCCACGTATCCGTAAGAAGTTTTGATAACAAATTAGGCACATTTGGGCAGTCTTGATACAACATTTTGAACAGAAATGCAATGGTTCATTGGATCAGTCTAAAACTGTGCACATACACTGCTGCCATCTAGTGGCCAAAATCTAAATTGCACCTGGGCTGGGATAATACATTATGGCCGTTCTGTATTTCAAAGATGATGGTACAAAAAAATACAAATGAACGGTTGTTTTTTTCTTTCACCAGACTATTTTGATATATTATCCCAAAAATATTTCACATTTCCACAAACTTCAAATTGTTTCCTTTCAAATGGTACCAAGAATATGCATATCTTTGCTTCAGGGCCTGAGTTACAAGCAGTTCGATTTGTGTATGTCATTTTAGGAGAACATTTATTAAAGGGACGGATCCTTAAAGGACTAAATAAACTAGAGTAAAAAAAAATACAAAAAAATACAAAAAGTAATACAATAAAATAACAATATTGAGGCTATATACAGGAGGTACCGGCGGTACCGAGTCAATGTGTAGAGGTACATGTTAGTCGAGGTCATTTGTACATATAGGGGTAAAGTGACTATGCATAGATAATAAACAGTGAGCAGCAGCAGTGTAAAAACAAAGGGTGGGGGGGGGGGGTCAATGTAAAAAGTCTGGGAGGCCATTTGATTAATTGTTCAGCAGTCTTATGGCTTGGGGGTAGAAGCTGTTAAGGAGCCTTTTTTTGTCCTATACTTGGTGCTCTGGTACTGCTTGCCATGAGTCATTGACAATTTTTTGGGCCTTCCTCTGACACCGCCTAGTATATAGGTCCTGGATGGCAGGAAAGCTTGGCTCCAGTGATGTACTGGGCCTTACACACTACCTTCTGTAGCGCCTTATGGTTAGATGTCGAGCAGTTGCCATACCAGGCTGTGATGCAACCGGTCAGGATGCTCTCAATGGTGCAGCTGTATAACTTTTTGAGGATCTGGGGATCTTTTCAGTCTCCTCTTGGTGTGTTTGGACCATGATAGTTTGTTGGAGCTGTGGGCACCAGGGAACTTGAAACTCTCGACCCGCTCCACTACAGCCCCATCGATGTTAATGGGGGCCTGTTCGGCCTGCCTTTTCCTGTAGTCCACGATCAGCTCCTTTGTCTTGCTCACATTGAGGGAGAGGTTAATGTCCTGGCACTACACTGCCAGGTCTCTGACCTCCTCTCTACAGTCTGTCTCGTCGTTGTCTGTGATCAGGCCTACCACGTTTGTGTCGTCAACAAACTTAACAATGGTGTTGGAGTTATTTTTTGCCACCCAGTCGTGGGTGAACAGGGAGTACAGGAGGGGACTAAGCAAGCACCCCTGAGGGGCTCCAGTGTTTAGGATCAGCCTGGCAGATGTGTTGTTGCCTACCCTTACCACCTGGGGGCTGCCCATCAGGAAGTCCAGGATCCAGTTGTGAGGGAGGTGTTTAGTCCCGGGGTCCTTAGATTAGTGATGAGCTTTGTGGGCACGATGGTGTTGAACGCTGAGCTGTAGTCAATGAACAGCATTCTCACATAGGTGTTCCTTTTGTCCAGGTGGGAAAGGGCAGTGTGAACTGTGATTGAGATTGCGTCATCTGTGGGGCGGTATGCAAATTGGATTGGATCTAGGGTTTCTGGGATGATGGTGTTGAAGTAAGCCATGACCAGCCTTTCAAAGCAATTCATGGCTACCGCCGAGAGTGCTACGGGGCGGTAATCATTTAGGCATGTTACCTTCACTTTCCTGGACACAGGGACTAGAGTGGTCTGCTTGAAACATGTAGGTATTACAGACTCGGTCAGGGAAAGGTTGAAAATGTCAGTGAATACACTTGCCAGTTGGACCACGCATGCTTTGAGTACACATCCTGGTAATTCCTCTGGCCACGAGGCTTTGTGAATGTTGACCTGTTTAAAGGACTTGCACACATTGGCTACGGAGAGCGTGATCACGCAGTCGTCTGGAACAGATTGTGCTCTCATGCGTGCTTCAGTGTTGCTTGCCTCAATGCGAGCATAAAAGGTATTTACCTCGTCTGTTAAGCTCGCGTAACTTTGCAGCTTGCGGCTGTGTTTCCCTTTTTAGTCCGTAATAGTTTGCAAGCCCTGCCACATCCAACGAGCATCAGTGCCGGTGTAGTAGGTTCCAATGTTAGTACTGTATTGATGCTTTGCCTGTTTGATGGTTTGTCTGAGGGCAGCTCTAGCCTTTACCTCGGTGCCAATGTTGCCGGTAATCCATGGATTCTGGTTGGGATATGGCCGTACAGTCACTGTTGGGACGACGTTGTCGATTAACTTATTTTTAAGCCGGTGACTGAGGTATTTTCCTCAATGCCATTGGATGAATCACGTAACATATTCCAGTCTGTGCTAGAAAACCAGTCATGTAGCGTAGCATCCGCGTCATCTGACCACTTCCGTATTGAACGAGTCACTGGTAATTCCTGCTTTAGTTTTTGCTGTAAGAAGGAATCAAAAGGATGCCAAATGGAGGGCGAGGGTGTAAGGGGTGCGTAACTGGTGGCAGGGAAGTCAGACGCAGGAGAGCAGAACTAGGTAATAGCCGGAGCAGTTTAATTTCAAAACCAACGGCATAAAGAAATAACCAACATGAGTACAAAACCTGACGCGCACCAGTAAACATGTGCACAAGCACTTACAACAAACAATTCCGCACAAAGACATGGGGGGAACAGAGGGTTAAATACACAACAATTAATGAGGGAAATGAAAAACAGGTGTGTAGGAAAACAAGACAAAACAAATGGAAAATGAAAAGTGGATTGACGATGGCTAGAAGACCGGTGACGCCGACCGCCGAACGCCGCCCAAACAAGGAGAGGAACTGACTTCGGTGGAAGTCGTGACAGAAGGAGAGCTTTGTATGCGTCTCTGTGTGTGGAGTAAAGGTAGTCTAGAGTTTTTTCCCTCTGGTTGCACATGTGACATGCTGGTAGAGATGAGGTGAAATGGATTTAAGTTTGCCTGCATTAAAGTCCTCGGCCAATAGGAGCGCCGCTTCTGGATGAGCACTTTCTTGTTTGCTTATGGCCTTATACAGCTGGTTGAGTGCGGTCTTAGTGCCAGCATCGGTTTGTGGTGGTAAATAGATGGCTACAAAAAATATAGATGATAATTAGCTTTGTAGATAATGTAGTCTACAGCTAATCATGAGGTACTCTACCTCAGGCGGGCAATACCTCAAGACTTCTTTAATATTAGACATTGCACACCAGCTGTTATTGACAAATAGACACACACCCCCGCCCCTTGTCTTACCAGACAAGACTTTTATGTCTTGTCGATGCACGGAAAACCCAACCAGCTCTATATTATTCGCTCGGTGAAAAATAACATAATACATATATTCTCGGTCAAAAGAGACAGTAGCAACATTATGTACAAAATAAGTTACAAACAATGTGAAAAAACAGACAAAATACCACAGTTGGTTAGGAGCCTGTAAAACTGCAGTCATCCCATCCGGTGCCATTATACACAGATATCTCTTATATTCACGACCGGTCAAAAGTTTTAGAACAGCTAAATAATACAAAAAGTGCAAGGTACTATATTAAAAAAAAGGAACGGCGCATACTGTATGTTTTGGTCTCATACCTTCATCAGTGCTGTACAAACAAATTAAGAAGACACGTACTTAAGTCACACCTGCTGTCTTCTTAATTTGTTTGTACAGCACTGATGAAGGTATGAGACCAAAACATACAGTATGCGCCGTTCCTTTTTTTTAATATAGTACCTTGCACTTTTTGTATTATTTCAAGCATGGATTAAATTAATTCTATTGTTTTTGCATCTTGGCCTCCTTGCGTTATACATTTTCATGGTTTTTAGTGTCAGTACTTTATATTATATTGTCTGTATTTCCCCTGGTTCTAATCTCAGAGGACGTGGGCCAGAGCAGTGTTGATGGAAAATTAGAAGGAAGTAGATGTTATTGCAGAGTACTGGATCAAAGACCAAACTGTGTGGTGGCCCCCAAATAAATATGACAAAGTAATAAATGATTGGTCCACACACTGTCTTAAATGAGAGTCATTCCAGCTTCTGAGGATAAAACTGACATCGGGTAAATGGAAGATACATTATCTTCTTGAGAATATAGGGGGCGCAGTTTCGCATTAGCATAAATTGCTCTCCAGATTAAACTGCCTAGTACTCAATTCTTGCTCGTACAATATGCATATTATTGTTATTATTGGATAGAAAACACTCTCTAGTTTCTATAGCCGTTTGAATTATGTCTCTGAGTGGAACAGAACTCATTCTACAGCACTTTTCCTGACAGGGAGTGAGATTTCAGAAATCTTGGCCTCTGTTCCCAGGTCAGTTTTAATGTCCCTGTAAATGCTATGAGGATACAAACACTGCCCACGCCTTCCTCTAGATGTCAGTAAGAGGTGACAATTTGAATGGAGTCGATTGCGCAATCAGGGCCTGTATAAAAGACCACAAGGCGGAAGTAGCTTTCTTTTCTTCCTGCGCCTGACGCACGATGGACGTCGGGACTGGCCTCCTTCCAAGCTATGGTTTAGGCACTTCTATATCGCCGGTCATGTTTTTACTCGTTATAGGTGTTAAAAACATCATAAGGTAGTTAATTTAAACCGTTTTATAGCAATTTATATCCGTTTAGTGCGATTTTGAGGCATTTCTTTGTGACGCACTTTGAAGCGCTGGGCACGTTTCCAGTACCGGTCGAACGTTAGTGGCCATTTCGACGGGACAAGAGGACATCTTTCGACCAAAAGACGATTAGACCCGAGAAAGGATACATTGCCCAAGATTCTGATGGAAGAACAGCTCATAGTAAGAACTATTTATGATGATAAATCGCTGTTCTGTTGAAAAATGTTAAACGCATATATCGCCATTTTGTTTTGTGTAGCTTCGCTTTGGCGGACCCGGTATTGCACAGCAAGGATAATTTTAGAAATGTAATTCAGCGATTGCATTAAGAACTAATTTGTCTTTCGATTCCTGTCAACCCTGTATTTTTTAGTCAAGTTTATGATTAGTTATCGATTAGGCTAGATCACTCTCAAAGATGGCGCCCGACATTTTCAGACCAGTTTTGCTACTATTCTCATTGTATAACCACGATTTTTGTGGCTAAATATGCACATTTCGAACAAACTCTATATGTATGTTGTAATATGATGTTACAGGAGTGTCATCGGAAGAATTCTGAGAAGGTTAGTGAAAAAATTAATATATTTTGGCGATGATAACGATATCGCTCTCTTTGGCTTGAATCAATGCTCGGGTAACGTTTGCATATGTGGTATGCTAATATAACGATTTATTGTGTTTTCGCTGTAAAACACTTAGAAAATCTGAAATATTGTCTGAATTCACAAGATCTGTGTCTTTCCATTGCTGTGAGCTGTGTATTTTTAAGAAATGTTTTATGATGAGTAAATTGGTAATACACGTTGCTCTCTGTAGTAATTCTAGTCGCTTTGGGGAGATTTGTGATGGTGGCTGCAATGGCAAACTATGATTTATACCTGAAATATGCACATTTTTCTAACAAAACCTATGCTATACAATAAATATGTTATCAGACTATCATCTGATGAAGTTTTTTCTTGGTTAGTGGCTATTTATATCTTTATTTGGTCGAATTGGTGATAGCACCTGATGGAGTAAGAAACTGATGGAGTTAGAAAAGTGGTGTCTTTTGCTAACGTGGTTAGCTAATAGATTTACATATTTTGTCTTCCCTGTAAAACATTTTAAAAATCTGAAATGGTGGCTTTATTCACAAGATCTGTATCTTTCATTTGGTGTCTTGGACTTGTGATTTAATGATATTTAGATGCTACTATTTAATTGTGACGCTATGCTAGCGATGCTAATCAGTGTGGGGGGGGGGGGGGGGGGGTGGGGGGTGCTCCCGGATCCGGGTTTCTGAGTCGCTAGAAGATAATTATACTTGAAAATACAATAAGTGAAAACTGCTGGTTGTTAAAAATGACTTTGCAATTGTTCGAAACCTCACCCTACCATTCAGAATCAAAACAGCAATGTGAAGATGTCAATCCCCACAGCCAGTGAAGTGGAGATCTCCAAGAGAAACAGAAAGATAAGTACGTTACAATTATTTGTAATGGGTATGTTTTAACACACATTGACAGTTTGTGTAAATTCAATTTGCTTGGCATGGTTTTTAATCTGTATCTTTTTATTCTGTTGTGTTTAGAATCCCATGAGGAATGTACTCTCCCACCACCAGAAACTACCGCCTCCAAGTTACAGTACGTAAGTATGGTAGCCTGCAATGCTGAATACTAATCAACCCCTTGTCCCTAAACCCCAGCCACTGAACAACCGTCTTGCCTTTTGATTGACTGGGAGACATTTTACCGCATTACTTTAACTGATTCTTTCAAATCTACAAGCGTGTGTGAAGGGAGCCTCAACCCAGACAGAATCACTCAATTTTTCACCATTGTTAGTGTAGTGAAACAAACGTGAAACTGAGCTGACATCCATCTGGATCTGGATCACCAGGCACCAAGCCCCTATGCTGTTGTAGAATTTTGGTTTAATGTTTGGTAATGTGTTTAGGTTTACTTTTTAAGTCTTCCACTTCAAAAAGAACCATGACAAATGTTTGTAGAAAAAGGCTGGATGGTATTTTACACTTGCATGTTTATTTTCATGCAAAGGTCTACCCAAGCCCCATCAAAATTTGCCCTGAAGAACCAGAACTTGTGCCACTGCTACCAATAAGCAAATGGCTAAAACGCAGCACAAGCCACCAAGTAATGACGCTGAGGACCAATCTTCACAATTTAAGCCAACTCCTTACTCTTGATAATTTTGTCTCTGAAAGCTATTCTAATTTTAAAAACAATTGGTGTGATGTTGTCCAACCTTTTCTTACAGAGAATTCTCTTTGTCTCTCACATGGCTTGGAGCATGACCCTGGAGCATGAGGGCTTGGTCTCCTTCTGACTTCTTAATTGTGGAATCCCCCTCACCAAATCGCTGCAAAGGATCAGACCCTTTTCCTGTGACAGATGCAAGTTTGGTAAAATTAGATTGTGTTTAGTTTGCCTTACAAAGTTGTGTAGAAAGATGCTGGACGTTATGTTACACTTGCATGTCTTATTTTTGTAGGCCAACCCAAGCCCCAACTAAAATCTGCTCCGACGTACCAGAAAGCCAGTGCCACTAAGAAGCAAAAGGCTAAAACCCCCTTCAAGCCACCAAGTATTGGTGGTGAGGGGAAATGGCAAACTAAAACACCACACAAGCCACCAAGTGTGGGGATAGAGAAATAGCAAACTAAAACGCGGCGCAAGCCACCAAGTGATTATATTGAGAGGATCCTTCACAACTTAAGCCAACTCCTATTTCTCATTCTTGACTGATGTATTTGGGATGATGCCCAATATTTTATTGCAGAGAATTTTGAGCTTTCATGCTCCAGGGATGGTCATGTGGGAGACTCTGCTTCTGCCTCTTCAGATGAGAGATCCCCCCCACCAAAGTGTTGCAAAGGATCAGACCCTTTTCCTATGCCAGAAGCAAGTTTGACACATTTATTTTTAAACCATTTTTAATGATATTGAAATTAAGCTGTTTATACTTGGAAGTGAACAAATGTAAAACTACATTGTTTCAGACTTTCAAGAGGCATATATCTCCTTTGTGAGATCCGTGACCTCTTAAAGACAGTCGCCCTAGTCCGGTTGAGGAATTCAACTTCAACCTGAACGAAACAGAGGAAGATTTACTAAAGATGGAAGAGCAGCTAACGGAGAACGATTTTTGAAAATACATGGTGAGAAATTAAATGTTTCATTGGTATGAATTGAATGACATATTGCCATGTAGTACTGGATGTTAAAATCCTGTACATGTGTAATGCATTAGTGTCCTTTTGTAAAAGTACATTTATCTCTGATCTGAAAGCTGGGGGGAAAGACATCCCGGACTGAGTGAAGAGAGTAATGCACTGGTAAACTGTTACATATTTGTTACACTTTTAAATTAGGTCATGGTGTGTTGCTTGTGAAGTACCTATTTTGTGTTCTAGACTGAAACCAGACAAATGGGCTCCTGTCAATGATGAATATCAAAGGAAACAAAGGGAAGAGGGCCTTTGAGGACTCCAACCTTTGCAGCGTCATTGTAGGTACAGCGGAATCCAAATGTTGACATTTTACGACATTTGAATATCTTCTCTAGATAATATTTGTTTTCCCCCTTTACAAGCAGATGTGAGTCTTGGCGAATCAAAGACTACAGAGGCAGGAATACTACAGCCGATGTCAACCTGCCTGAAATATACACCCGACCGCAAGGGGGGCAGTGGGAGGGCCAATGAGTAAGGGGATGACAATTAAAAGCATGAAAGCCTGTTCCAAAGCCTGTGACAGAAATCCATTTTGGGGCTTTTTTATTTATGTTTTTGCATTGTAAATTTATTTTGTAATGCAATACATTTTTTATTTCAACCATTCTTGACCTCGACACAGTTTTTACATGGACAAAGGTTTACCCAATGTTGTTCCAAGTTACTGCTCTAATTGTGTTACACAGAATGACAATAGCCAACAGTAGTATAAACCCTAAATCTGGAAGATACATTTTGCAGCATGAGTAGAAATGTATCGGGGTGCTTTTCAAGAGCATTCTGGTTGATACAGTTTGTTTTCATATTCTTGACTCAGGCTATTATCCTTATTTCATGTAAAGAAGCCTACATCACAATGGCAACTACTTCTAAACATCTACTTAACACACTTCATGGATTGGTGTTAATCCCCGTTGAATTCATGGTGTGTTTTGGGTAAATCAGATCATAATGTGTTCTTAACCTCACACCAATATTTAAATGTAGTTGATTATTCCTCAAGTATAATAATCAACTATAGTACCGGAATAAAATAACCGTAGGCTGTCTTTTTGAGTGGGTGAATAAAGGTTGAAATCTCATTGATCAACATCTCAACCAAATATTATCCACATTTACACGTTCAAATGACATGATATGCCCAGTGGGTTATTACTGTTATTGCTGTGGCATTTATGATTGAATACATCAGCAAAGCCCAACACACAGCAAGGGTCTCTGTCAATATACCCGCCTATCATGCGCCACTAACCAAACAAACTCTAGTCTCTCCCTCCCTGTTGTTCTCCTTTCTCCCTTTTTCTCTCAATTTCTTCTCTCGCTCTTCTCTCTTTCCTTCCCTGTCTCCCGGCCTCATCTCTCTCTTCCTTCCTACCCTTCCTCTTATTTCTTCCTCACTTTTTCATTTATTCATGAACTTACTACCTCTCATTTCCTCCTCTCTCCATTCTCTTTCCTTCTCCTGCCTCCATCTATATAATAAGGTAATTCAATGTGAGATTCTATCTAAACCAGCGTGGTGATGAGGGAAAATCTTGCTGCTAAAGACAAGCCACAGCCAGGCACAGTGAGCCCTCATAGCAGGGTGCCATGTGGATATACCACGCTGTCCATTCCTGTTCCATGCCTCTGCCCCATACACATATACAATTTATTGACCATAAAAATTCCACACATACTCTCAACCATGGCCGACACCTTTTTATGTGGAATTATCTGTGTTATTGTTGCTATAGAATTTAAAGAAACCGTGGAGAGAGAAGAGATGTTTACTACAGACTGTTATCTACAAAGTCAGAGCCTCATAATCCCTAAAATATACTATTTAAATAAACAGACGAGACAACACACACACACAATGGACACACACATGCAAACACACGCACCAGTGAATACACACCACTATACCCTCAGGAGTATTCCCCTCTCTCAACCCACCGGTGTAACAGTAGAGAAAGCCACATTGTGGAATGCCAACCACTGTGGTCTGAGGAAAAAAACTATCCTCTATTCAACAACAAGAAGAACAAAAAAAAAATACTCTAACATGAGCCCAAGACAGTCAGGGAGAAAACGCACACTTCACTAAACAAACTTATCTGAGGCCATATCTGAGGTTAGCAATCTTTATACTCATTGACAGTTTCTCACAGCAGAGACTGTGTAGGTCTTAGATAACAGTAGATAACGATACTCTACACATAGTATCAGTCAAAAGTTTGGACACACTTACTCATTCAAGGGTTTTTCTTTATTTTGAGTATTTTCTACATTGTAGAATAATAGTGAAGACATCAAAACTATGAAATAACACATGGAATCATGTAGTAACTAAAAAAGTGTTCAACAAATAAAAATCCATCTAATATTTGAGAATATTTAAAGTAGACACCTTTTGCCTTGATGACAGCATTGCACACTCTTGGCATTCTCTCAACCAGCTTCATGAGGTAGTCACCTGGAATGCATTTCAAATAACAGATGTGCCTTGTTAAAAGTTAATTTGTGGATTTTCTTTCCTTCTTAATGCGTTTGAGCCAATCAGTTGTGTTGTGACAAGGTAGAGGTGGTATACAGAAGATAGCCATATTTGGTAAAAGACCAAGTCCATATTATGGCAAGAAGAGCTCAAATAAGCAAAGAGAAACGACAGTCAATCATTACTTTAAGAAATGAAGGTCAGTCAATGAGGAATATTTCAAGATTTTTTAAAGTTACTTCAAGTGCAGTCGCAAAAACCATCAAGTGCAATGATAAAACTGGCTCTCATGAGGACCGCCACAGGAAAGGAAGACACAGAGTTACCTCTGCTGCAGAGGATAAGTTTATTAGAGTTGCCAGCCTCAGAAATTGCAGCCCAAAAATATACTTCACAACAGACACATCTCAACATCAACTGTTCAGAGTAGACTGCGTGAACCAGGTCTTCATGGTTGAATTGCTGCAAAGAAACCACTACTAAAGGACAACAATAATAAGAAAAGACTTGCTTGGGCCAAGAAACACGAGCAATGAACATTAGACCGGTGGAAATTTCTCCTTTGGTCTGATGAGTCCAAATTTGAGATTTTTGGTTCCAACCGCTGTGTCTTTGTGAGATGCGGAGTAGGTGAAAGGATGATCTGCATATGTGGTTCCCACTATGAAGCATGAAGGAGGAGGTGTGATGGTGTGACGGTGCTTTGCTGGTGACACTGTCAGTGATTTATTTAGAATTCAAGGCACACTTAACCATCATGGCTACCACAGCATTCTGCAGCGATACGCCATCCCATCTGGTTTGCACTTAGTGGGACTATCATTTGTTTTTCAACAGGACAATGACCCAACACACCTCCAGGTTGTGTAAGGGCTATTTGACCAAGAAGGAGAGTGATGGAGTGCTGCATCAGATGACCTGGCCTCCACAATCACCCGACCTCAACCCAATTGAGAAGGTTTGGGATGAGTTGGACTGCAGAGTGAAGAAAAAGCAGCCAACAAGTGCTCAGCATATGTGGGAACTCCTTCAAGACTTTTTGAAAAGCATTCCAGGTGAAACTGGTTGAGAGAATGCCAAGAGTGTGCAAAGCTGTCATCAAGGCAAAGGGTGGCTACTTTGAAGAATCTCAAATATAAAATAGTTTTTTGGTTACTACATGATTCCATATGTGTTATTTCATAGTGTTGATGTCTTCACTATTATTCTAGAATGTAGAAAATAGTAAAAATAAAGAAAAGCCCTTGAATGAGTAGGTGTGTCAAAACTTTTGACTGTTACTGTATAGGGGCACACATGAGCAATTGAGGAGAGCAATACCTTATTTCTGCAGGTTGCATCATGTTTTCCCACTCTCTATAATTTGTTCCAATCAATATGCACTATTGATCAGCTCGTCCCCACGGCAAATGGATGTCATGGAGCAATTGGAAAATGACTCTGTCGGAATGTTCAGGGGTTGTGTAGAGGTGTCTACATGTCATCTTTTCACTGACACACCTGTCTGATTCTCAATGTACTATAACGTAGCTGGAACAAGAATGTTTGTTTCCATAAAGCATGCTTTGACTAGTTAGGACTTTAGTGTACATTGCATGGATTTGTCATTAATGCTGATGCTTAGCCAATGTCTACACTCACTCCAGTGCCTGATGCCTACCTTTATGGGAGAGTCGTATCCTGGGGTAGACACTCTGGGCTGAGTGTGCTGAGCTCCACAGGAAAACACACATCATCAGAAACACACTCCTCACACACTCCATCCTGATACACATACTCACAATCAATCACACACACACAAACACACACACACGGTCGCTAAGCAGGGAGTAAGCCAATCCAGAGTGAATCAACACTTAAGTCCAAGGGAAGAGTAGGAAATATCCAACCGGGTGAGTCCAGGTTCTATGACCAGGGTATGTTATATTGAATCAGATATGCTGTATCATCCTCCAACTATCCTCTGTAGGAAAAGGCAGTAATCCAGTCTCTGACCACAGGTAACTCACAATCCACTGTGTCCTTCAACTGCACTCCTAAAGCCGGTACTGTTTAGTGTCAGTCTGTAGGGACTACTGCAGTCTTGTGTCACTCTTTATGAGGGAAGATCCTATACGACTACTAGTTTCTGAATGAGAGGGTGTGAGGAATGCAGCTCTTAAAACCAACTGTTTCAGGCGAGGGAGAGAGCACTCCAGCTGTTAGTCAGGCTGCATGACCACTGCTGTTCTCCATCTGTCTGTCCGACTCTGTCTGTACAGTATCTCTGTCCTTCTTGTGATAGGGATGTTGTATCTTCTTTCTGTCTGAGCAAATGAAGGAAAACGTATACTGCTGCTAATCCTTCCAAAGTGTTGCCGTAAATTTTGTCCTTCTGTCTAAGGCAGCACTGCGGTATCCTCAGCTTGTTTTCTTTCAGAATCCAACAGAGGCAGTGTCTTTCTGGCTGCTAGCCCAGGAGACGCAGTAGAGGCAGAGAGGAAAGGGAGACTCGTGCCGGACGTGTGGTCACTGCTCTGAGAGGGAGGAGATGGTCTCCCTCATGTTCTCTCTCTCTTTCTCGTGTTCTCTCTTTCTCGTGTTCTCTCTCTCTCTCTCCTCACTGAACAGGCAGGGATATCCAAATAACTGTGCTTACTAGTGTGAACTGTTTCCACTGCTCAGAACAAAGGATACATACCAGAATGTGTGTGTGTCATTCATTCCTTCTCCTGCTCATGGCTGACTTTTGACCCTGGCTAATGAGAAGAAATATCTCTCTACCATTAACTACCCCCCCCCCCCCCTCTCTCTCTCTGACAGCTGAAGTGCAGTCTGCTGTGTGTCTCTAAGGGTCAGCCTCTCCCCCACACACTCCAAGAAATACGGCCCTTCTCCACTCCGCAGAGCACCAAACAGCGCTGCCGTCAACCCCTCTCTTCCTCTCCTCCCTCTCTCCCTTTCCTCCTCCCCTCCTTACTCAATCCTCTACCACCCTTCTCCTGCAGCATTAACATGGACCAGATACAAAGTTTATCCAGCCTTTTAAGTTTCTTCCTTTTATTTTCTCTCCCTTTCTTTTGTCCTCTATGTCCCGTATTTCTCACTCTTCATTTTCTTGATATAAAAAATTGTACTCTCACTTGCCACTTTCCTTCTCTCCTGCTATCTCCATTGTATCTCTTGTATTTCCCTTCCTCTCTCATTCCCTCCCTTTCTCTCTCCTGCTATCTCCATTGTATCTCTTGTATTTCCCTTCCTCTCTCATTCCCTCCCTTTCGCTCTCCCTTCCCTCCTGCTATCTCCATTGTATCTCTTGTATTTCCCTTCCTCTCTCATTCCCTCCCTTTCTCTCTCCCTTCTCTCCTGCTATCTCCATTGTATCTCTTGTATTTCCCTTCCTCTCATTCCCTCCCTTTCTCTCTCCCTTCTCTCCTGCTATCTCCATTGTATCTCTTGTATTTCCCTTCCTCTCTCATTCCCTCCCTTTCTCTCTCCCTTCTCTCCTGCTATCTCCATTGTATCTCTTGTATTTCCCTTCCTCTCTCATTCCCTCCCTTTCTCTCTCCCTTCTCTCCTGCTATCTCCATTGTATCTCTTGTATTTCCCTTCCTCTCTCATTCCCTCCCTTTCTCTCTCCCTTCTCTCCTGCTATCTCCATTGTATCGCTTGTATTTCCATTCCTCTCTCATTCCCCCCCTTTCTCTCTCCCTTCTCTCCATTGTATCTCTTGTATTTCCCTTCCTCTCTCATTCCCCCCCTTTCTCTCTCCCTTCTCTCCCTCTTCTCTCTCATCTGTCTGAGGCCCTGTTATTAGTGTGTACTCTTCTCCAGAAGATCCTGCTGTTACAGTCTGTTCTTTCTCCAGTGTGTGTGTGTGTGTGTGTAGCCTGTAACAGATATTGTCAACACTCCTTAGTATGTTTATAAAACTGTAACATTGAACAAAGCTATAGCTCTTTGGAGTCCACTTTCCTTCAGTTTGTTTTCTCTCTTTCCATTTTCTTCAAAGAGACATTCATTTCTCTGATTATCTTCAGTTACATGGACGGAATAGAATGCCCATCTTTTTTAAATGTTCCGGTTATTTTGCTCACTGCATTTTGTGCATGTGATGAAAGTTGTGTTTGTGTGTGTGTGTAAGAACAAATTCTTATTTACAATGACGACCTGGCAAGAGGCAAAATGCCTCCTGTGGGGCAGGGGGTGGGGATTAAAAGAAGACAAGACGGACAAGATACCGTAGACAGAACAGACTCGGCAACAGCACAGATACATCAAATCAAAAATCTAATCAAATTGTATTGTATTTGCCACATGCTTTATAAACAACAGGTGTAGGTTAACAGTGAAATGTGTACGGGCCTTTCCCAACAATGCAGAGAAAAAAAAGAGAGAAACAATAGAAAAGTAATAACACGTAATAATACAAGTAATAATAAATACACAATCAGTAACAATAACTTGGCTAATTGAGGTAGATATGTAGATATAGGTAGGGATAAAGTGAAAAGTCAACAGGACAGATAATAACCAGTAGCAGCAGCAAATGTGATGAGTCAAAAAAGGGGCTGTGCAGATAGGTATTTGGTTGACTATTTAACTATCTGGACTAACTAACTAGCAGTATTATGGCTTGGGGGTAAAAGCTGTTCAGCTGACAGACATTGGGAACAAAGCACAACAAGACAAGAGAGACAGCACCGCACTACATGAAGGGAGACCTATGGCAACAACACAACATGGCACAAGCATTAATAAGGGCAGACAACAGCACAAGGGACAAAGTAGGAAGAAACAAAGCACATCATGACGAGAAGGTATATCCCAACGCTACATAATGGGAGACCCACTGCAACAATGCAAAACATGGCAGACCACAATAACAGAGACATAGCACTACTGAACAGACAAATCAACAAGGAGGCAACAATAATAGCAGTGCAGACAGACAGAAAACAGACACCACAGTCAGAAGCCTATGTTATTGTTTCACATAACAGCTACAAAATAACTTCTACAAAATAACAGCCACGAATGTCAGTGAAAATGTCCATGACTGAGTCCTTAAAAGCTGAGCGACAGAAAAACTTTCCAGTTTAATTGTTTTGTGTACATTGTTCCAGTCTCTAGCTGCTGTGTGTGTGTGTGTGTGGGGGGGGGGGGGGGGGTCTGTGTCTGTAATGAAAATGTCACTCTGACAACATTATTATTATTCTCTAGCTGTGTGATTGGTATGCAATTTAGACAACATCTGATACTGCTCAGGCTTAGCAGAGTATAAAGTTGTTATATGATGTTTCTCTGATGTTGGAAATATGTTTGTAACCTCATGATTAGTGCTGTTGCGGTGACCGTATTACCGCCACACCGGCGGTCACGAGTCATGAAGGCAGTCAAATTCCACATGACCGTTTAGTCAAGGTATTTAGGCTTCTCCAAGCTCTGATGCCACTGCTGGTCATTAGTAGCCTACCAAACGTGCTAACTGCCTGGTACTTAGCACTCTATTGTCTCTCTAATCACTCTGACATCAATGCAAATGTAATCGAAAATCTAATCAAACACTTCATGAGAGCCCATGAGCTCATGTTGCACAACATTTCTATAGGCTATGCAATTGCGGGAGAAAACAGAGTGATGGTCTCTATTAAAAAGAGGAGCATCCCATCAGCTTTCTATTGGCTAGGCCTACTATATATTTTTCTCAACTTTCCTAATATTAATAAGCACATTGCTTATATTTAAAACAGGAGCATAGTCTACCTGGCTGGCAAGAAAATAAACCACGGGAATAGCATCCTCCATTCGCTATTTAAGTGCATAGATTGCATGTATTTTTTCCGCTGCCCCTGTTTCAATACAGGTGCATGATAATGGTCCATTCTAATTCAAAACAAACGTCACACATATATTATTTAGTATATGTAAAGACAAAATTAAATCAAGAATCGTCTGATGGTGACAATATTACTTGTGAATTACATATGCTGTTTGGGGTTTTAGGCTGCGTTTCTGAACAGAACTTTGTGACATCAGCTGATATAAGAAGGGCTTTATAAATACATTTGATTGATTGATATTATCACTTGTGAATGATGCCCAGCATAAGAACCAAAGCCTTTTTTTAAACTACTTTTTCGAATCATAGTCGCACACCTCATGTAGCCCAGTCCATAGGCCTATATGTTTTAATAAAGTTTGTATCACCTTTATAATAAAAGCATTACATTCATGATTGCATTTGCTGTCACTTTTGATAATGGTGTTTTCCGATAATGGAACATTGGCGCTTATACCCTACTACCATGTCCGCATTGCTGTGTGTCACGTCTACTACCACTCCTCCCCTCCGGTGTTCGATGTCGCCGGTTTACATCATTAGGCTCACCTGGACTCCATCACGTCACTGATTACCTCCCCTATATCTGTGACTCCCTTAGTCAATACTGCTTGGGGAATAGAACTATGTGTTTCGTTTCTGTACGCTAACCTTGGTTCTTGGTTTGGTCCGGTTATTATTAAACTAACCACCTGCACTTGCTTTCCGACTCCCAGCATCAACGTTACACTGCGCTTAAAATTTGAAGAAATAGCCTAATAGTGTATCAACATTTTAAGTTAAACGTTCCAATCTGTTGCGTCATTTTAATTTAACCTTTATTTTAAAAAAATAGGCAAGTCAGTTAAGAACAAATTCTTAGTTACAATGACGGCCTAACCCGGCCAAATCCAGATGACGCTGGGCCAAGTGTGTGCCGCCCTATAGGACTCCCAATCACAGCCAGATGTGATTCAGCCTGGATTTGAACCAAGGACTGTAGTGACACCTCTTGTGCTGAGATGCAGTGCCTTAGACCGCGGTGCCACTTGGGAGACCAACGTTTTTTTTTATGCTAGTGGTTGTGGTTGTATTAATTTGGGATCTATCGCATCCCATAACTGTCCCAGACTATGTTTGGAATATTTATTTCTCGCACAGAATAGAATAGGTCGACTTTTGTACTTAACTTCTTGCCGCACGGATCCCTTTTACGGGATCATTTTCGTAAACAACCGCTGAATTACAGAGCGCCAAATTCAAAAATAATACTACAAATATTTATAATCATGGAATCACAAGTGAAATATACCAAAACACAGATCATATTTCAACCGGACGGTAAACTGTTCAATACTACAGAGAAAGAAAATGTCGAGCCACATCTCTCCTGCGCAGGAACTAATCAAAGGACACCTGACGCGTTTTGATAAATCTGGCTAATTTTTCAAAATAAAAGCTTGAAACTATGTCTAAAGCCTGGTCAAAGCCTGAGGAAGCCATTGGAAAAGGAATCTGGTTGATACCCCTTTAAATGGAGGAGGGGCAAGCAATGGAACAGGGATAAAAAAAATGCACTTCCGGATTGGAGTTCCTCAGGTTTTCGCCTGCAAAATCAGTTCTGTTATACTCACAGACAATATTTTGACAGTTTTGGAAACTTTAGAGTGTTTTCTATCCTAAAATGTCAATTATATGCATATTCTAGCATCTGGACCTGAGAAATAGTCCGTTTACCTTGGGAACGTTATTTTTCCAAACATAACAATTCTGCCCCCAGCTGAAAGAAGTTAAAGGCTAGTACTTTTGCTGTTCGTTAGGCCTACTCATCTTGTTGGCTGACGAAAAGTAAATGTGGACAGTTCTTCCAATATGTTCAATATGCAGCTCAGAATTAGATTAGGGCGCGCGCAGTTGCATCACCGATGTGTCTGACTTGTAGCCTGTGAGAAAGACCCGATCATCTGACAGAGAGCCATGTGAGTGAGAGACGCTTAGGACTGCACAGCACACTCAGGAAGAAGGGCACAAAGCAGCACTCCGGGCCGCAAAAGGCATGTTTTTTTTTAGGGTGTATTACGGCCACAAGTGCTTGTAACATTGTGAATGAGAGACTATTGGAGTGTGTACAGCCTGCGCCTTTCAAGCGACTATTTACAAATCATCATTAGACTATCATCATGCAGCCTTACAATGCCTTAAAAATACAAGCATATAGCCCAACGTTTGTAGAACAACTAAAGTTACATTAATAACTCTAAATTAAGCATATAGGAGTACCTATTTCTTTCTTAACCGCTCCACAGAATTGCCACACGTGCGCACTCCCTCAAATCGTTGGGAGAAAATATTTATATTTTATTCTGCTTTGTTCAGTTGTTTTCTTCGTACTATTAAATAATATAAAATAACGTAAGTATAAGCAAATCTTGTCTGCTCAATGAACTAGTGTAGCCCACAGGCATTTGGCATAGCCACATCAGGACTTAACATACAGTAAGGACAACTCAAGAGTAATGCTATTGTTTTCTACTGAAATAGACTATTTTCTTCATATCATGCTTCTTTAGACTTGTCTAAAATAAATAATGGATTTATTGTGAAGGTGTAGGCTATTTTACATGGATTTATTATACTTTTTAAAATGGCTTGAAGGCTGTTTATGGAAGCCAGGAAATACTAAATGTGTTTATGATCATCAACGGTCAATTACCATGAAACCGACAGTATTTTGCTTGACAATCACCGGCTGGCAAAATTTTGTGACCAACACAGCCCTACTCATGACCATTGATGTCATACTCTAATTATAGCCCTTCACACATAGGTATGTTGATTTCATTACACATTATGTGCAGGATAAGTGTAAAAGGCAGGAAATAGGACCGCATCTCAAAAGAGACCAATCACTTGCTTCATAAATTAATTGAGAAAGAGAGAGAGATCAAGAGCGAGAGAGAGAGAAATTGAAGGAGCGCAAGCAGTTGACAGATATTGAGTATCCATCAGCATGTGACAGCTTCTTTGGATGTTTACTTTAGGGACAGACAGAGAGGATCATGGTCCATAGAGGCAGCTGTCCTCCAGAGGTCTGATGACTCTACCTCCCACGCTGCACCTGTTAACTGGCAGAACACAATAGAGCTCTCATTACACACACACACATGAATCCTAGAGCCGACTAAGTGAAAAATCTGTTGATGTGCCCTTGAGCAAGGCACTTAACCCTACTTGCGCCTATAAATTGCTCTGAATAAGAGTGTCTGCTTAATCACTATCACTATCACTAATTACAATGTTGTAAATCATCATCTGTTGTGGAGGAGGTGAGTGGAATGGCCACCAGATTATTGTCCACATTTGAAATCACTTTGCTGTGAATCTTCTTATTATACTCCTCAGTAGTGATCATTCAGATATCTGCCATTCAGATATCTAACGTTGGCATTCATAGTATACACCCCTTTTCTTCCTTCCTCTTTCTCTACCAGCTGTCTGCCCTCGATCTCTCATGAATGATCTCCTTACCCCTATCTCTTTCCCTGTTTCTCTTTCTCACAGGGGACTGAGGGGAGTGAGGAGTCTGTGTGATTATACTGTAGGCAGCGTTGTTTTCCAACATTCCTTTATTTCACCTTTATTTAACCAGGTAGGCAAGTTGAGTACAAGTTCTCATTTACAATTGCGACCTGGCCAAGATAAAGCAAAGCAGTTCGACACATACAACAACACCGAGTTACACATGGAGTAAAACAAACATACAGTCAATAATGCAGTAGAAAAATAAGTCTATATACAATGTGAGCAAATGAGGTGAGATAAGGGAGGTAAAGGCAAAAAAAGGCCATGGTGGAGAAGTAAATACAATATAGCAAGTAAAACACTGGAATGGTAGATTTGCAGTGAAAGAATGTGCAAAGTAGAAATAGAAATAATGGGGTGCAAAGGAGCAAAATAAATAAATAAATAAATACAGTATGGGGAAGAGGTAGTTGTTTGGGCTAAATTATAGATGGACTATGTACAGGTGCAGTAATCTGTGAGCTGCTCTGACAGCTGGTGCTTAATAAAGCTAGTGAGGGAGATAAGTGTTTCCAGTTTCAGAGATTTTTGTAGTTCGTTCCAGTCATTGGCAGCAGAGAACTGGAAGGAGAGGCGGCCAAAGGAGGAATTGGTTTTGGGGGTGACCAGAGAGATATACCTGCTGGAGCGCGTGCTACAGGTGGGTACTGCTATGGTGACCAGCGAGCTGAGATCAGGGCGGGGCTTTACCTAGCAGGGTTTTGTAGATGACCTGGAGCAAGTGGGTTTGGCGACGAGTATGAAGCGAGGGCCAGCCAACGAGAGCGTACACGTCGCAGTGGTGGGTAGTATATGGGGCTTTGGTGACAAAACGGATGGCACTGTGATAGACTGCATCCAATTTATTGAGTAGAGTGTTGGAGGCTATTTTGTAAATGACATCGCCGAAGCCGAGGATCGGAAGGATGGTCAGTTTTACGAGGGTATGTTTGGCAGCATGAGTGAAGGATGCTTTGTTGCGAAATAGGAAGCTAATTCTAGATTTATTTACCTAGGATCAGGACTCAGGCAAAAGTTGGCAAGGAGGTGGGTTTGGACATATTTCGATATAGGTTATCTGAAGTCTGGAAATATTTAAAACATCTGATCTTGACATATTTGACTGTTTTCCATTCATGACCAAACATTTCACTGTTACCCACCTAGCCTGTAACAAAGAAGCCCCACTATGCTTCTTCTTAGACAAACACCTAACCCGTAGCAAAATGTCTGGGAGGGTCAGCGATAGTGTGATTGAGTGTTGATGTCAGAGGTTTGTTTTACTATGCCATGTCCAGCAGTTCCTCCCAAGGTTTCCACACAGTCTAAATATTTTCACTCATGTTAATGCTGTGTCAATATCCGCCTCTGTTCAGCAACTCTTCCTGCACACACACATGCAAATGTTGAAACGCACACATGCCCACAGGCACGCACGCATGTACACACACAGACCCACACCACAATGCACAGCAGGAGCAGAGAGTGTGTAGTGTGAATGGAGCATACTCCATGCTCAGAGGTCAGGCAAGGATCAGGGTTGGCCACTACTCTCCTCCAGCAGTGTTCAGAAGCAGAGAGAATCAACTGTTCTACAGAGCCACTAGATACCAGGCCTGTTAACACAGGCGCACATCATATGCCTGCAGCATGTCACTCTGCATCCCACTGCTGGCTTGCCTCTAAAGTTAAGCAGGGTTGATCCTGGTCGGTCCCTGGATGAGAGACCAGATGTTGCTGGAAATGGTGTTGGAGGGGCAGTAGGAGGCATTCTTCTGGTCTAAAAAAATATCCCAATGTCCCAGGGCACTGATTGGGGACATTGCCCTGTGTAGGGTGCTGTCTTTCGGATGGGACGCTAAATGTACAAGGACCCATGACACCAACATGTGAAGTTCATAGGAGCATGTCAAATGAAAGCTAAGAGTCTATATTTTAAGGCATACAGTGGGGCAAAAAAGTATTTAGTCAGCCACCAATTGTGCAAGTTCTCCCACTTAAAAAGATGAGAGAGGCCTGTAATTTTCATCATAGGTACACTTCAACTATGACAGACAAAATGAGAAAAAAAATCCAGAAAATCACATTGTAGGATTTTTAATGAATTTATTTGCAAATTATGGTGGAAAATAGGTATTTGATCAATAACAAAAGTTTATCTCAATACTTTGTTATATACCCTTTGTTGGCAATGACAGAGGTCAAATGTTTTCTGTAAGTCTTCACAAGGTTTTCACACACTGTTGCTGGTATTTTGGCCCATTCCTCCATGCAGATCTCCTCTAGAGCAGTGATGTTTTGGGGCTGTTGCTGGGCAGTACGGACTTTCAACTCCCTCCAAAGATTTTCTATGGGGTTGAGATCTGGAGACTGGCTAGGCCACTCCAGGACCTTGAAATGCTTCTTACGAAGCCACTCCTTCGTTGCCCGGGCGGTGTGTTTGGGATCATTGTCATGCTGAAAGACCCAGCCACGTTTCATCTTCAATGCCCTTGCTGATGGAAGGAGGTTTTCCATTTGGTCAGGGTAAACTAATTGGTAACGTTAAGTATTTATAGTCCATTTGTGTGTCAGGAGAAAATGTGAATGTGATCAAATGTGGTTTTTTTCTCTTCAAATTTGGGCTGGCTAGGCTGCCAATACGTTTTCAATCCAAAATTATTAACTGGAATAAATCAATCAACATAATAGTGATGACAGATGTAAGTTCATTTTTTTTTTAAAGCCTACAGTTGCATAGAACTGCATGATGCAAACGTTCATAAAGCAAGCTCGGCCCTGTGAGTTCTATTGTCTATCAGTTGTTGTCTCTGCGTCTGGGTAGAGGAAACCCCCTTCTAATCTAGTCTAAATCTAATGAATAAGAACAAGTATAAGGTTGCTGCAGTTTGACAGGGTTTTCACCCCCCCAGGGCCAGGAGTTAAAACCATGTCACCTGATAAAACCTTTTTACAACTGACTAATCACTGTCATACCTTATTAAAGGGTCCAGAGTTTTCCTGGTTAGGTTAAAAGATAAGGAAAAACTCTGGGCCCCAGGGGGTAAAAATTGCCCCCCTGCTCTGGGACCTATGGTGCCACCAGTATGCTTGCAGTTGTCAGTTATCGTCAGGTATGTGGATGATCAGGGTGTTATTCAGGAATGTTTCTTGGGCTACTTTGATGTGTCAAGTGGGCGAGATGTGAACTCTGTGTTTAACTTCACAGAGAAACTTGTTCAAACCTACGATGGCACAGCTGTAATGGAATGTATCTGCTATTTGTATTTCCAGCTAAGTTCCCTCCTATTCACTGATTAAGAGGTGGTGACCAGTCAGTCCACTCTACTACCATTGTCAACTCTGTACTGACATGAACTGAAGCCACGTCTCAGTGCCCACTCATCCACTGGCACATTGAATGTTTCCTCTTCAAGCACTGAGTAACTCTATCAATCTTCTCTCATTACTCTATGTAGAGTTAATCACATACACAAACACAATTACATTATTTCACATCAATGATTTTACTACTTGCTTGGACTAACTCATTCTTAGCTTCTTGCCGCACGGATCCCTTTAGCGGGATAATTTTCGTAAACAAGCGCTGAATTGCAGAGCGCCAAATTCAAAAATAATACTAAAAATATTTATAATCATGAAATCACAAGTGAAATATACCAAAACACAGCTTAGCTTGTTGTTAATCCACCTATCGTGTCAGATTTTGAAAATATGCTTTACAGCGAAAGCAATCCAAGCGTTTGTGAGTTTATCAATCACTAGACAAAAGCTAGGCTCAAATTAGCTTGGTCACGAAAGTCAGAAAAGCAATAAAACTAATCGCTTACCTTTGATACTCTTCGGATGTTTGCACTCACGAGACTCCCAGTTACACAATAAATGTTATTTTTGTTCATAAAGATTAGTTTTATAACCAAAAACCGCCATTTGGTTTGCGCGTTATGTCCAGAAAACCACAGGCTCATTCCAGTCCTGAAAGGCAGACGAAAAGTCCCAAAAGTATCCGTAATGTTTGTAGAAACATGTCAAAGGTTTTTATAATCAATCCTCAGGTTGTTTTTAACATACATAATCGATCATATTTCAACCGGACTGTAAGCTATTCAATACTACAGAGAAAGAAAATGTCGAGCTACAACTCTCGGGCGCAGGAACTAATCAAAGGACATCTGACGCGTTTGGAAAAATCTTGCTAATTTTTCCAAATAAAAGCTTGAAACTATGTCTAAAGCCTGGTCACAGCCTGAGGAAGCCATTGGAAAGGGAATCTGGTTGATACCCCTTTAAATGGAAGAGGGGCAGGCAACGGAACAGGAATCTTCCCAAATAAAAGGCACTTCCGGGTTGGATTTCCTCAGGTTTTCGCCTGCAAAATCAGTTCTGTTATACTCACAGACAATATTTTGACAGTTTTGGAAACTTTAGAGTGTTTTCTATCCTAATCTGTCAATTATATGCATATTCTAGCATCTGGACCTGAGAAATAGTCCGTTTACCTTGGGAACGTTATTTTTCCGAACATAAAAATTCTGCCCCCTAGCTGAAAGAGGTCTTAGCTCTTTGGTCTAACTGTGTAGTGTGTTGTGTTATTGTTTTTTGTCTTCCTGTCCTGCACTGAAGTCAAGCCTCTGAACACCTCAACTCTTGCCTCATACCCTCATTCAATCACTGCTGTGATCACTTCCAAACACTGTGTAAGTAGCCCTCTCATTTCCATTCCCCATAATATTGTACTATAAATGTCTTTATTAATGCTTTAGGTTAAAATAATTACTCTTTTGCTGATTTTTGAAACACACTTTGAGATCTCTGTGCGTTCAGTGCCTATACCGTGGGTCTCCCATCCTCCTTAATTTTTCAAGTCACCAGTCTCCACTTATATATACATTCTTCAACCATTTTTCATCCTAAAA
This sequence comes from Salvelinus namaycush, assembly GCF_016432855.1. Classification (NCBI taxonomy): domain Eukaryota; kingdom Metazoa; phylum Chordata; class Actinopteri; order Salmoniformes; family Salmonidae; genus Salvelinus; species Salvelinus namaycush. Next base: position 33,022,195 of record NC_052315.1, read on the forward strand.
ATGTGGAATAAGCAAAAGCTTTAATTTCTGGTCAAACAGATGGAAAATGGGTCTTCGAAAACATATACCAGAAAAAGTATTCAAAAGTATTAGAATTTCATCCAAACACAATAATGTTAAAACCCTGCCAACTACAGTAATATCAACACTTATATTTCCTTTGAGAATTTTTTCTGCATTCTTTAAGTTTAAGAAACATTGCCCTGTGCCTTGAAAGTCCATTACCAAAAACCCACATATCTTTGAGATATTTTCAAATTGATCTCCCTCATGAGGATGGAGGATAATGAACGTTCACAGAAGTAACAAGTAAAGGTAGACCTTACCAATTAGTTATAGTGTTTTTACTGATAAAATGTATTAAGTGATTAAAATGATGTTACCAAATCATTAACGGTAATGGAATTTCTGCAATTGAATTGGCTACAATGGGAAATCATAGTAGTCATAAACCACAGTTGGGTTCACAAGTTTGAACAGCACAGTAGAGTACAGTACATGAAGGAGAAGCAGAGAATAGTTCAGAACAGTAAAGAAAGGTATAGTTCAGTACAGTACTTTACAGTACAGCAGAGTAGAGTTCAGTACAGTACACAGTAGAGCACACTAGAGTTGAGTACACTATAATGTACTATGTTACTAAACTCTACTGTACTATACTATTCTGTACTGTACTGAACTATACATTACTGTACTCTACTGTTCTGTATTGTACTGTACTGAACTCTACATTACTGTACTCTACGGAACTCTACTGTATTTTATTGAGTTCTACTGTGCTGTACTTTGATGTCCTTACTTGTGAAACATAGACGTCTGTGATGGTTTCAGATTTGGTCCAGCCCGGACCAACCAAATTTGGTCTTGTTTGGGGGCAGAGCTCATTAAAATAATAGCCAGTGTGTAGAATAATACCCAAATATGCAAAGGAGGATATTGCATATTTATACATTTGTGTAAGGTTTTAGTATACATCACCATGAAGAGAATGCCATTCATATCCATAATTATGCATTCATGTGTAGTACAGATCCGGGACCCTTGATGAAATTGTGTTACCACAATTCCGTTACAAGGTGTAAATCTACTTCACTTACTATAGTTCAATAACCAAAATAGATATTTTTTCAGTCAATGTGTCATGTCATAGGTGACACCCTATTCTTTCTGCAGACATAGTTGAGTCTTAAAGGGGACCGGCACCTGCTGAGTTGGTCCTTGTTTTTTGGCTTGCTCCTGACAGAAGCCAAACGCGAGTTAGCTTGGGGGTGTGGTTTGATATGGGTGTGTCCTTGCCACCACCAAGACACACCCATCTGTCAGAACCTTGACCACAGCTGTTTCCCCCCACTCATTCACAACAAACCAAGGTTGAGTTCAATAGATACAGGCAGATGGTGTCCAGAAGCCAGAGGAAGCTTTAAATAGGTCAGTAGCCTGCAGAGTAATATGAGAAGAATGCAATTGCTAAATTTACGTAGATATTCTAAACTAAGTGTTTTTCTAACTTTCAAATGTAGTGACAGGTAGAATAAACAGCCCATAATATAATACCATAGAAGCCGTGTTCTGCTAATATAATAATGTGCACCTTTCCTTTTTCATTGTCATTCCCAGCCGATACAGATATTGTGCCTGTTGACCTTCGTGACCGACTGTCTCGATTTGGTCTTATGTAGCAACATTTCAAATGTTTCTTTTTACATTGGATAAAAAGTAGAGACAAGGAGCTAGAAAATGGTATATCATAAACTGCAGTTGAGGAACAGTGGAAAAGTAATTCTGCTTTGAAAGTTGATAAACTTGTAACCTCACTCTTTAAAAAATGGCCTTGAATGTTTTGGTACACCTACTGGAGAGCTCTTTGTCTACACCCATTCTGCATCGTTCACACCCTCTTAAGCCTTAGCCCCACCCATCTCTTTTAAGGATTCACATTTGAGACCATGTGGTGAACACGCACTATATCAAGTAAAATCTAAGTTTATTTGTCACATGCTTAGGATACAAAGGTGTAAACGGTACACTGAAATGGTTACTTGTGTAGTAGCAAAATCAAACACAAAAAGTGTCCAGATATTTCATAGATATTTTACAATTATTAGATTACGCTTACACTTGTCTAAATTGATGGGTCATGTGAAGGAAATGCTATAATCAACCTCCCAGCCACATCTAGTTAAGTGGATGGGTCACTACTGTCTAGATGTGTACACATGTTCATGAAATACAATAGATGGCCTTAATCACCCCCAGATACACCTGGCTAACTTGATGGGTCATGTAATAATCTGGCCGAAGTGGAGTCTTTTGTTTAGCTAGCTAGCTAAACAATGAACCGGAATGATCTCAACTCATACTACTACCAATACAAACATTGTCATAGTTGTAGTATGAATCAGCAGGTAGCTAAACCTAACAAACTAGGTTCAATGTTAGCCATGCAAATGGATTTCTGATTCAAATAATATTACTACACAGATCATACACGTAACATTAGCTAGCTAATTAACAGTATAACTTGTAACTTGCAATAAAAACGACTGATCTATATGGCAGACCAATCTAAACTCGTCTCCCGGCATGTCCAGCCCATCCATTATCTCAGCAAATCCTGGCTAACGGGAGGGTTCCTGCCTTTTTCCGTGGCTAAACCAACTTGGCTCGTAATTTAACAATTGTATTCGTATTCACGGATGGAATACAACAATGTTCCAGAAGGCATTTCTGCCAAAAAATGGATTTTGATAAAAAAATGTATGTTTACATTCAAATGCCTCTCATATGCCTAGTTTCCTGAAACAAGTCACATTTTGTCTGGTGGTAATAGGGATACCTTTGTAAACATTTTAGAGTGGTCATACCTTCTTGTGTGGTGTCCTGTATACAACAGGAGTTCCCTGATCCTGGTGCAGAATCCTGGTGCAGAACAACTCAGACTAAACCTACCTAATTCTGTTCTCCCCATCGACAACCATTGGTGAGCAGGCAAGACGTAAGGCTGGAGGTTAGGTATTTGCCAGAGCCCCATTGGCATAGCAGCGTAGATCAGCTCCTGGCCCCTCATCAACACACACACACACACACACACACACACACACACACACACACACACACACACACACACACACACACACACACACACACACACACACACACACACACACACACACACACACACACACACACACACACACACACAGTTATGATTAGTCTGCTGGAACCAACTTTCTATTTCAATTCAGATATCATACAAAGTGAAGTGAAATAGAATGGTGAACACAGCGACCAGGCTGGTTCCACCCAGTTAGGTTTTGCCCTGCACATTATATGCATCGAAGAAAATAAGCAACAAACAATGTCAGTTTACATAAATTATCTTTCATAATGGGTTTATCACATGTATCAAAGTAAGGATGTGGGTTACCTTTGTATTTGTACAAATAATGAGCCTGTGAAAGTTGTTACCACTTACAGGTAAATGTTGCTAGCCGCATACTTGCTGTTCAAAAGAATGCTCACAGCGAGGTGCTAATGAGGGCCCACTTGCTGGTGTTTTCTATGCTGCATGTTCTGCTGCAAACTGGACATCTCTCGAACTGCAGCAGGCAATCTTATAAGGTGGTGCTGACTGGGAGGGCCTGAGACAGTGTGATATAATACACAGCCAAGTGGTAAATTTCATTTTGTTCTAAAGAAAGGACAAAAAAATTTGCTAATGCACTTCATAACCAAAATTACTCTACAAGTTGTATCTGCTTGGCTGGAGAATTAGCTTAATATTTTATCAAGCCGGGTATTACTGAATACAACTTTTCACATTCCGTTGTTGATGAAGCCATCTATGTTATCAGGGCAGTCGAGGGAGACTCTGGGTCAACAGAGGAGGTGTCACAACGGTACTTGTGTCACATGACACACTTTTATTCTGAGGTCTTCCCTGACAAGCTGTGAAAAGAGCAAGTGAACAGTGATTTAAATGATTTTTAGAGGTCGTTAAACCATAACAATCACATTGCTGGACATGTTATGATACCCACATTTGCTCCTTCAGGTAGGTCTCGCTCATGAGCAGGGGATCAGTCTGGACCCAACTGTGCACTTTGTCTAACAGAAAAACAGGATCAACGATAGTCATCATACCTCAATTATAAACCTTGCTCAAGAAATAACGTAATCTCATTTGGAAACTAATCCTATGCTTTACATATGTAGACCGACTGGCTCCAGATTGGATTAGATTCAGGCCGGTGATGTCATTACACTATGCAACCAACTGTGACATGTTTTGCAATGGTCCTGGGTTGAGTTTGTTGCTGCTAGTTAGTGCACTGTTGTAGTCAGACATGAGTTTGCCATTACTTTTACTAGCAAAGTTCGTCAAAAATAGCTAGCAATGCTAAAGTTAGCTAGCTAAAATGCGGTGATCCCCTCAATCTAAGTTAGCTAGCTAAATTTATACTATATCTAAAGTCAGTCTGGTGACATCACAATCGTGACAGAAGGGTTTCCTACTAATTCTTTGCCTTCTTTTCAAATGTTATTGTGTTTCCAAGCCAAATCTGAGTTGTATTGAGTTAGCTAGTTAGGTAGCTAGCTAGCTATTTGGTAGCTAGCTAAAGTCAGCTATGCAAGCGATGATAGTAATAATGTTGATCAAAATATGCACAACCAAATACTTAACAAGCAGTCTATGGTTTAGCTACCAGTATACTCACCACCAATGGGGACCAATGAACTCCAACCACTTATATGCAATAGGGTCCTTCAGAAGGGCATGTAAACCATAGTGGTTGGCTGTGTATCCTGCTGGAAACATGCATTGCATGGTCAATCCGTATAGCGCTTTCCAGTCAAAAAAGGTTGTGATGCTTTGATACATTGGTTGGGGGATATGAAACAATGAAACCCCATTCAATGAAGGAAAGCAAGTGGGCTGAGGGGCGATTTGCACGTGGAGTTTGGCAAAAGGGTGCATGATTTGTTGGCATAATTGTAATCCAAAATCAACATTAATTTACTCGTTGTGACGCACAAAGGTTCCAAACTCTATTTTAGATGATACTGACTTTATCACAAAAATTATCCAATTTAAACTTTGCAGTCAATGTTGACAATATAGTTTTTGTAAAACGTGGAGACAAAAAACAGGGAGATTTTACCGAAATTATTTTACCAAATTTTGCATCTGCACAGTACTTCCAGTAAATGTGTTTTTGTAAAGTACTCCTTGTGCACAGAGTTGTGTGGTTTGTTAAACTCTGAAATCAAATTGTTTTTGTTTGGCATACATTTCAAGTGAAAAATCTGCATCTCAGCACAATTACGTTACCCTGGAACACGTAGATCACATAGAGTACATTCGGAAAGTATTCCGACTTTTTCCACATTTTGTTGCATTACAGCCTTATTCTAAAATGGATTAAATAAAAAATGAATAAAAAATTGAAATACCTTACCATAAGTATTCAGACCCTTTGCCATGAGACTCAAAATTGACCCCAGGTGCATCCTCTTTCATTTGATCATCCTTGAGATGTTTCTACAACTTGATTGGAGTCAACCTGTGGTAAATTCAATTGATTGGACATGATTTGGAAAGCCACACACCTGTCTATATAAGGTCCCACAATTTGACAGTGCATGTCAGAGCAAAAACCAAGGCATGAGGTCCAAGGAATTGTCCGTCGGGCTCTGAGACAGGATTGTGTCGAGGCACAGATCTGGGGAAGGGTAACAAAACATTTCTGCATCATTGAAGGTCCCCAAGAACACAGTGGCCTCCATCATTCTTAAATGGAAGAAGTTTGGAACCACCATGACTCTTCCTAGAGCTGGCCGCCCGGTCAAATTTAGCAATCAGGGGAGAAGGGACTTGGTCAGGGAGGTGACCAATAACCCGATGGTCCCTCTGACAGAGCTCCAGAGTTCCTCTGTGGAGATGGGAGAAACTTCCAGAAGGACAAACATCTCTGCAGCACTCCTCCAATCAGGCCTTTATGGTAGAGTGGCAAAATGGAAGCCACTCCTCAGTAAAAGGCACATGACAGCCCGCTTGGAGTTTGCCAAAAGGCCCTTAAAGACTCTCAAACCATGAGAAACAACATGATCTGGTCTGATGAAACCAAGATTGAAATCTTTGGCCTGAATGTGAAGCGTCACATCTGGAGGAAATCACAGCATCATGCTGTGGGGTTGTTTTTCAGCGGCAGAGACTGGGAGACTAGTCTGGATCGAGGGAAAGATGAACAGAGCAAAGTACAGAGAGATCCTTGATGAAAACCTGCTCCATATGAAAACCTGCTCCAGAGCGCTCAGGATCTCAGACTGGGGAGTAGGTTCACCTTCCAAAAGGACAACGACCCTAATCACTATGCCAAGACAACGCAGGAGTGGCTTTTGGACAAGTCTCTGAATGTCCTTGAGTGGCCCAGCCAGAGCCCGGACTTGAACCTGATCGAACATCTCTGGAGAGACCAGAAAATAGCTGTGCAGCGACGCTCCCCATCCAACCTGACAGAGCTTGAGAGGATCTGCAGAGAAGAATGGGAGAAACTCCCCAAATACAGGTGTGCCAAGATTGTAGCTTCATACCCAAGAAGACTTAAGGCTGTAATCGCTGCCAAAGGTGCTTCGACAAAGTACAGAGTAAAGGGTCTGAATAATTATGTAAACGTGATATATTTTTAATAAATTTGCTACATTTTCTAAAAACCTGTTTTTGCTTTGTCATTATGGGGTATTTTGTGTAGATTGATGAGGAAAAAACAATTGAATCCATTTTAGAATAACTTAACAAAATGTGGAAAAAGTCAAGGGGTCTGAATAATTTCAGAATGCACTGTATCTGGGCTGTCCAGTACCTTAGTGTGTACAGCCCATCACCCTCACTCTCACAACCCATTGAACACACTCCACAGACACACATACTGTAAGTAAAAAATATAACTTCTGCCGCTCGTCAACTTCTTAAGGTGTATAGCGCCCTAAATCCCACCCCCTTTCCCCTCTTTCTTACCCCTTTCCCCCTTCTCCTCTCTTCCCCCACCACATTTTCAGACATCAGAGACAACTTCTGAGCAGCTAACCTGGTCAGACATTAGATAAAGCTATGGAAGCTATGTGGCCAGCATGTTTTCTCAGAGCCTGTCCTGTGCTCGGGCTCCCTGGACAGACAGTTTCCCTGTGTACAGTGCCAGTAATTGGAAAGCCATGCCCAGTCACAGATAGTTCAGTGGAAGGCTGGGCTAGAATGATATGTGGATGGGACTGTCAAACCTGTATTACCATCCATCATACTGACCACTCTGACATATATTGATCTGTATGTGTGTGTGTGTGTGTGCGTGTGTTTGTGTGTATGTGTGAGACAGGTGGAAGTGCCCATCCAGCCTCCTGTGTATTGTCATCCGTCATGCTAGGCCTGGTGACGTGTTTTATGGGTGTGAAGATGGTGTGCAGGAGAACAGAAAGGAGGAGTGGATTGAAAAACAATTTGAAAAGCTCTATGACACAGTTGACTGCATGTCTGTGGAGACCACGTCTCTCTCTCTCTCTCTCTCTCTCTCTCTCTCTCTCTCTTTCTCTCTCTTTCTCTTTCAGACTTCTGACCTCTGCTTTGGTTGAATTTTTTGTTTATGGAGTGGTCCTGTTCTGGTTTGATTTGTGGAGCTAACATACTGACAAATTACGCTCATAAGGGTTGGCATGACACCGGTCAATGGCTGTCATTACAACAAGCTTCAACCCCCCACTCATTTATATGAGTTTATGACAAATGACAAGGCATTGTCGTCCAGTGCAGAGTATATAGCTATCCTCTGGGTGTTACAGAGAGAACGTATTATCTCTATTAACTTTTTATGGCTGCAGGGGCAGTATTGAGTAGCTCTGATTAAGGGTGCCCATTTCAAACGGCCTCGTACTCAATTCTTGCTCGTACAATATGCATATTATTGTTATTATTGGATAGAAAACACTCTCTAGTTTCTATAGCCGTTGGAATTTTGTCTCTGAGTGAAACACAGCTCCTTCTACAGCACTTTTCCTGACAGGGAGTCAGATTTCAGAAATCTTGGCCCCTGATCTGGGGTCGGTTTTAAGGTCCCTGTAAATGCTATGAGGATACAAACACTGCTTACGTCTTCCCCTGGATGTCAGTACGTGGTGACGCTTTGAATGGAGTCGATTGCGCAATCATGGCCTGTATAAAACAAGAAATACCGGAAGTACCGTTCTTTTCCTGCTGCGCCTGACGCACGATGTACGTTGGACCTGCTCTCTTTCCAAGCTTGGGTTTAGCCAGTAATATTTCGCCGGTCATGTTTTTACTCGTTAGAGGTGTTAAAAACATCATAAGGTAGTTAATTTAAACCGTTTTATAGCAATTTATATCCGTTTAGTGCGATTTTGAGGCAGTTCTATGTGATGCTCTTTGAAGCTTTGGGCACGTTTCGGGGTCCCGGTCGAACGTTAGTGGGCATTTCGACGGACAGAGGACATCTTTCGACCAAAAGAAGATTAGACCCAAGAAAGGATACATTGCCCAAGATTCTGATGGAAGATCACCTCACAGTAAGAAATATTTAATATGATAAATCGTTGTTCTGTGGAAAAATTTTAAACGCATATTCCGCCATTTTGTTTGGTATAGCTTCGCTTGGCGAACCCTGTATTGCACAGTAAGGATAATTTTAGAAATGTAATTCAGCGATTGCATTAAGAACTAATTTGTCTTTCGATTCCTGTCAACCCTGTATTTTTTAGTCAAGTATATGATTAGCTATTGATTAAACTAGATCACTCTGAAAGATGGCGACCGACATTTTCAGGCTTGTTTTGCTACTATTTTCATTGTATAACCACGTTTTTTTATGGCTAAATATGCACATTTTTGAACAAACTCTATATGTATGTTGTAATATGATGTTACAGGAGTGTCATCGGAAGAATTCTGAGAAGGTTAGTGAAAAAATTAATATATTTTGGCGATGATAACGATATCGCTCTCTTTGGCTTGAATTCATGCTGGGGTAACATTTGCATATGTGGTATGCTAATATAACGATTTATTGTGTTTTCGCTGTAAAACACTTAGAACATCTGAAATATTGTCTGAATTCACAAGATCTGTGTCTTTCCATTGCTGTGAGCTGTATATTTTTATGAAATGTTTTATGATGAGTAAATTGGTAAAACACGTTGCTCTCTGTAGTAATTCTAGTCGAGTTGTGATGGTGGGTGCAATTGTAAACTATGATTTCTACCTGAAATATGCACATTTTTCTAACAAAACCTATCCTATACAATAAATATGTTATCAGACTGTCATCTGATGAGGTTTTTTCTTGGTTAGTGGCTATCAATATCTTTATTTGGCCGAATTGGTGATAGCTAGTGGTGGAGAGAAAAAATGGTGGACAAAGAAAAATGGTGTATTTTGCTAACGTGGTTAGCTAATAGATTTACATATTGTGTCTTCCCTGTAAAACATTTTAAAAAACAGAAATGATGGGTTTATTCACAAGATCTGTATCTTTCATTTGGTGTCTTGGACTTGTGATTTAATGATATTTAGATGCTACTATTTAATTGTGACGCTATGCTAGCGATGCTAATCAGTGTGGGGGGGGTGGGGGGATGTTGTCATAGTTGTACCGGTGTCGGGCTTGCAGCCATAACAGGTTAAACTCTAATGGAACAGAAGAATGTGAAATTGGATCTGAAAGAGAGAAAGAGCTGTATATGAGGGATGTTGTGAATTACTAAGACCTCTGTGGAGAGCTGTGTGTGTGTGTGTGTGTGTGTGTGTGTGTGTGTGTGTGTGTGTGTGTGTGTGTGTGTGTGTGTGTGTGTGTGTGTGTGTGTGTGTGTGTGTGTGTGTGTGTGTGTGTGTGTGTGTAAGAATGGTGGTGTATTTAAACTGAATCAGAGAGCTGCCACCCTGCTCCAGGACAGGACCACCATAAACAGAGCTACAGGGGAAACAAAGGAAATGTCCTGTCACTTTCTATCAGCCTCCATGTAGCCGCAGTCCCTCTGAAGTGGCATAGAGGCAATAAGACTATCCCCAAACCACAGGCACACAGTCTGCGATGGACAAGCTCACGCAAGCATACACACACATGTACACGCTAACGCATGCATGCACAAACTCAAAGACACACACACACACACACACACAGTATCCCCTTCAGCAGTGATTTGTGAGTAATTTCATCCAGGCTGCTCCTGGTTGTGTCTCTGCTACAAATCACAGACATGCTCCCCATCAACACCTTTTGATCATGTCAACTGTTTCCTGTGTGGAGGAGCAGGAGTTGGGTTAGGGTCCTGTTTAACTCCGTTTAGTCGTCAGCTCCAGAGAATCCTCAGGCTCAGATAAAACTGTGGTCCACCAGGACAAGTGCTTAACCTGTATGAAGTGTTGAAAAATAGGAGAGGGTGTCAGAGAGGTGGGAAGCATGACTTCCGTTTAAGCCATACTGATGTCTGAATCACTCCCAGAAGTTGAGTGTCTGATAGTATATGTTAGGGTCTGGAAATGTTGGCCTCGTCCTTTAGAGATAACAGGTAATCTATGTGACACCCTGTAAGACTGTTTAACAATACCCTGTAGACTGGATTGTGGTGCTGTGTGTGTTTTTATTTGATTTAACCTTTATTTAACTTGGCAAGTCAGTTAAAAATAAATTCTTATTTACAGTGACTGCCTACACCGGCCAAACTCAGACGACGCTGGGCCAATTGTGCGTCGCCCTATGGGACTCCAAATCACAGCCGGTTGTGATACAGTCTGGATTCAAACCAGGTTGTCTATAGTTACGCCTTTAGCTGAGATGCAGTGCCTTAGACCACTGCGCCACTTAGAAGTGTGTGTGTGTGTGTGTGTGTGTGTGTGTGTGTGTGTGTGTGTGTGTGTGTGTGTGTGTGTGTGTGTGTGTGTGTGTGTGTGTGTGTGTGTGTTCGCTGACACTTCTCATTACCTTGTTAAAAGCCTGTGTTCAGTTTACATTTCCTTTATCTCTAATTGATAACCTGTGACCTTTTGACTCACTGCAGCGTGACTGACCTGAGTCACCTCTAAACAGAACCACAGACACCACAAGACACTGGACAGAGATGAATCACACATTGATAACCTTTACAACTCGTGACCTTGCGACTACAGTATAAGGTTATATATGCACAAAGCATAGTTCTGAGTTATTGGGAATCAACGTTTTCACATCCCACATCTCTGTTTTGTAGTGAATTATTCTTTCATAACCCATTAAGGTCCTCACCTTAAAGTACCTTAAGTGCAGGGTATCAAAATCCTGAGACATTTGTAAATCATATATTTTTAAGGGGGTGCAATCGCAGATAGAACCTTATAGTTCTGAAATGTCATTTTGCTCTGACCTTCCTATAGGCAGGAACTCTAACAGGAAGTACCCGTGCTAAGGGCTATTCAAAGCTGGTCTGACCAATCGGAATCCATGATTCAAGATTGTTTTGATCACACAGACTGGGATATGTTCCAGGTAGTCTCTGAGAATAACATTGACGTATACACGGACACAGTGACTGAGGTCATCAGGAAGTGTATAGGGGATGTTGTTTCCACTGTGACTATTTAAAGCTATCCAAACCAGAAATCGTTGATAGATGGCAGCATTCGCGCAAAACTGAATGGACAAACCACCTCATTTAACCATGGCAAGGTGACTGGAAATATGGTTGAATACAAACAGCGTAGTTATTCCCTCCGTAAGGTAATCAAACAGGCAAAACGTCAGTAAAGAGACAGAGTGGAGTCGCAATTCAACGGCTCACACACGAGGCGTATGTGGCAGGGTCTACGGATTACGAAGAGAAAACCAAACATGTCGCGGACACCGACGTCTTGCTCCTGGACAAGCTAAACACCTTCTTCGCCCGCTTTGAGGATAACACAGTGCCATAGATGCGGACCGCTTCCAAGGACTGTGGGCTCTCGTTCCCCAGGACCGACGTGAGTAAGACATTTAAGCGTGTTAACCCTCGCAAGGCTGCCGGCCCAGACGGCATCACTAGCCGCGTACTCAGAGCATACGCAGACAAGCTGGCTGGAGTGTTTACGGACATATTCAATCTCTCCCTATCCCAGTCTTCTGTCCCCACTTGCTTCAAGATGTCCACCATTGTTACTGTACCCAAGAAAGCAAAGGTAACTGAACTAAATGACTATCGCCCCATAGCACTCACTTTTGTGAAGTGAAGTGAAGTGCTTTGAGAGGCTAGTTAAGGAGCATACCACCTCTACCTTACCTGACACACTAGACCCACTTCAATGTGCTTACTGCCCCAATAGATCCACAGACTATGCAATCGCCATCCCCACACTGCCCTATCCCATCTGGACAATAGCTATACCTACGTAAGAATGCTGTTAATTGACTATAGCTCAGCCTTCAACACCATAGTACCCTTCAAGCTCATCATTAAGCTCGGGGCCATGGGTCCGAACCCCGACCTGTGCAACTGTGTCCGGCCCGCCCACAGGTGGAGAAGGTAGGAAACATCACCTCCACTTCGCTGATCCTCAACACAGGGGCCTCACAAGGGTGCATGCTCAGTCCATCCTGTACTCCCTATTCACCCATGACTGCGTGGCCACGCACGCCTCCGACTCAATCATCAAGTTTGCAGATGATACAACAGTAGTCGGCCTGATTACCAACAATGACGAGACAGCCTACAGGGAGGAGGTGAGGGCCCTGGCGGAGTGGTGCTAGGAAAATAATGTCAACAAAACGAAGGAGCTGATCGTGGACTTCAGGAAACAGCAGAGAGAGCACGCCCCTATCCACATTGACGAACCGCTGTGGAGAAGGTGGGAAGCTTCAAGTTCCTCGGCGTACACATCACTGACAATCTGAAATGGTCCACCCACACAGACAGTGTGGTGAAGAAGGTGCAACAGCGCATCTTCAAACTCAAGAGGCTGAAGAAATTTGGTTTGGCCCTTAAGACCCTCACAAACTTTTACAAATGCACAATTGAGAGCATCCTGTCGGGCTGTATCACCACCTGTTATGGCAACTGCGCCGCCCACAACTGCAAGGCTCTCCAGAGGGTGGTGCGGTCTGCCCAATGCATCACCGGGGGCACAATGCCTGTCCTCCAGGACACCTACAAGGACATCAACCACCCGAGCCACGGCCTGTTCAACCCGCTATCATCCAGAAGGCGAGGTCAGTACAGGTGCATCAAAGCTGGGACCGAGAGACTGAAAAACAGCTTCTTTCTCAAGCCCATCAGACTGTTAAATAGCCATCACTAGCCGGCCACCACCCGGTTATTTAACCCTGCACCTTAGAGGCTGCTGCCCTATATACATAGACCTGGAATCACTGGCCACTTTAATGATGGAACACTAGTCACTTTAATAATGTTTATAAACTGCTTTACTCATCTCGTATGTATATACTGTATTCTATTTTACTGTATTTTAGTCAATGCCACTCTGACATTGCTCGTTCTAATATTTATATATTTCTTAATTCCATTATTTTACTTTTAGATATGTGTGTATTGTTGGGAATTGTTAGATACTACTGCACTGCTGGAGCTAGCATTTCACTACACCCACAATAATATCTGATAAAAATGTATGTGACCAATAAAATTTGATTTGATTTGAAGAACTTAAGTTATGGCCATTCTTCTTAAAAAGTGGAAAAAATGTCAAAAGAGGACCAGAACCTATTATATGAATAATCAAGGACTTGGGAATATGAGGTTCTTGAGATAATTAGAATTTTTTAAGTTCATATCTCAGAACTCTTTTGTGATGTCTTCCTCTTTCATGACCCAATAAATATATCAATGTACATACAATGATGTTTTGTTGACAACCCAGCATTGTGTGATTGGATTGCAGTTATAATCTTATAGCATTATGTTGAAAGTGTTTGCGCAGATAGAACTTTCAATTATTATTATTTGCATTGTAGATTGAGCAACTCTATGTGAATAATTTATTTTTGACCAAAATGTCAGATAGAACCTTATAGTCCAAATTTCTTGAACTGCTGGATCTGCTGCAGTTAATGTATTCTACAGGAATTACTCCTGTATGGACTAACGGGTGCCAGCATCTGTGAGACCTCTAACATAAGCGTGTCCTTTATACCTCTAACATAAGCGTGTCATCTTCATTAGGATTGTTGTTATTTCAAATAAAGTTTTCAGCTAGGTTTAAGACAGACACCATTGTCTGACCAGTTTAAAGTAGGGTATAGCATATCTTTGACTATGGGACTGTTTGATCATTTTTTTTTTCTTGTGTTTTCTTTAAGTCTGTAAAACTCCAGTCATTGTTTTTCTCTGTGTTTGTCTGGCGACTAGGGCTCTGATCAGTAATTAGTGGACAGACCGACGCAGAAAACCACTCCAACAATTATATCAAACATCCAATCTGGCTGTGTGAGTAGAGCCCTGAAAAATCATCTGGTTTTCACTCACAATTATAGTAAATGTACTGTTTATGCCAAGTCGAAAACTATTTGTCAAAATGGAACACATTTTTGGGGGACATGCATACATTGTACGTTTTTATGTCAGTTTGAGGTTCTGTTCTGTATTTGACATATTGTATGTATTTGTGTTTTGCCTCAAAAATCAGTAGGTAGCCACAATAGAATGTTGTTTCTCTGTCTAGCGTAACAACATTTTACAGACAGAATGACTATGCAAGTTAAAAACAAGATGGAGCTCCGTCTCCCTGTGTATTTTCTGCTGTTACTCAAACTGCACAGTGTTCTGGGTACTGTTTTTTTAATGGCTATTTCATTCTAATTACATTTTAGCACCAGCTTTTAGTTAGTCTGTGCAGGAAAAGTGCAGGAAAGAGACACCTGTCTCTTTCCTGCACTTACCCGTCTGGTTGGTAGCAGAGCCCAGTAAACTGTTCCAGTGGCAGAACACAGTAAACTGTTCCAGTAGCAGAGCCCAGTAAACTGTTCCAGTAGCAGAGCACAGTAAACTGTTCCAGTAGCAGAGCCCAGTAAACTGTTCCAGTAGCAGAACCCAGTAAACTGTTCCAGTAGCAGAGCCCAGTAAACTGTTCCAGTAGCAGAACCCAGTAAACTGTTCCAGTAGCAGAGCCCAGTAAACTGTTCCAGTAGCAGAGCCCAGTAAACTGTTTCAGTAGTAGAGCCCAGTAAACTGTTCCAGTAGCAGAACCCAGTAAACTGTTCCAGTAGCAGAGCCCAGTAAACTGTTCCAGTAGCAGAGCCCAGTAAACTGTTTCAGTAGTAGAACCCAGTAAACTGTTTCAGTAGCAGAACCCAGTATACTATTCCAAAGGCAGAGCCAAGTAAACTGTTCCAGTAGCAGAGCCCAGTAAACTGTTCCAGTAGCAGAGCCCAGTAAACTGTTCCAGTAGCAGAGCCCAGTAAACTGTTCCAGTAGCAGAGCCCAGTAAACTGTTCCAGTAGCAGAGCCCAGTAAACTGTTCCAGTAGCAGAACCCAGTAAACTGTTCCAGTAGCAGAGCCCAGTAAACTGTTCCAGTAGCAGAGCCCAGTAAACTGTTTCAGTAGTAGAACCCATAAAACTGTTTCAGTAGCAGAACCCAGTATACTATTCCAAAGGCAGAGCCAAGTAAACTGTTCCAGTAGCAGAGCCCAGTAAACTGTTCCAGTAGCAGAACCCAGTAAACTGTTTCAGTAGCAGAAACCAGTAAACTGTTCCAGTAGCAGAACCCAGCATACTGATCCAGTAGCAGAGCCCAGTAAACTGTTCCAGTAGCAGAGCCCAGTAAACTGTTTCAGTAGCAGAGCCCATTAAACTGTTTCAGTAGCGGAACTCAGTAAACAGTTCCAGTAGCAGAACCCAGTAAACTGTTCCAGTAGCAGAACCCAGTATACTGTTCCAGTAGCAGAACCCAGTATACTGTTCCAGTAGCAGAACCCAGTATACTGTTCCAGTAGCAGAACCCAGTATACTGTTCCAGTAGCAGAACCCAGTAAACTGTTCCAGTAGTAGAACCCAGTATACTGTTCCAGTAGCAGAGCCAAGTAAACTGTTCCAGTAGCAGAACCCAGTAAACTGTTCCAGTAGCAGAACCCAGTATACTGTTCCAGTAGCAGAACCCAGTAAACTGTTCCAGTAGCAGAACCCAGTATACTGTTCCAGTAGCAGAACCCAGTATACTGTTCCAGTAGCAGAACCCAGTATACTGTTCCAGTAGCAGAACCCAGTAAACTGTTCCAGTAGAAGAACCCAGTATACTGCTCCAGTAGCAGAACCCAGTATACTGCTCCAGTAGCAGAACCCAGTATACTGTTCCAGTAGCAAAACCCAGTATACTGTTACAGTAGCAGAACCCAGTATACTGTTCCAGTAGCAGAGCCAAGTAAACTGTTCCAGTAGAAGAGCCCAGTAAACTGTTCCAGTAGCAGATCCCAGTATACTGTTCCAGTAGCAGAGCCAAGTAAACTGTTCCAGTGGCAGAACACAGTAAACTGTTCCAGTAGCAGAGCCCAGTAAACTGTTCCAGTAGCAGAGCCCAGTAAACTGTTCACGTAGCAGAGCCCAGTAAACTGTTCCAGTAGCAGAGCCCAGTAAACTGTTCCAGTAGCAGAACCCAGTAAACTGTTCCAGTAGCAGAGCCCAGTAAACTGTTCCAGTAGCAGAGCCCAGTAAACTGTTTCAGTAGTAGAACCCATAAAACTGTTTCAGTAGCAGAACCCAGTATACTATTCCAAAGGCAGAGCCAAGTAAACTGTTCCAGTAGCAGAGCCCAGTAAACTGTTCCAGTAGCAGAACCCAGTAAACTGTTTCAGTAGCAGAAACCAGTAAACTGTTCCAGTAGCAGAACCCAGCATACTGTTCCAGTAGCAGAGCCCAGTAAACTGTTCGAGTAGCAGAGCCCAGTAAACTGTTTCAGTAGCAGAGCCCATTAAACTGTTTCAGTAGCGGAACTCAGTAAACTGTTCCAGTAGCAGAACCCAGTAAACTGTTCCAGTAGCAGAACCCAGTATACTGTTCCAGTAGCAGAACCCAGTATACTGTTCCAGTAGCAGAACCCAGTATACTGTTCCAGTAGCAGAACCCAGTATACTGTTCCAGTAGCAGAACCCAGTAAACTGTTCCAGTAGCAGAACCCAGTATACTGTTCCAGTAGCAGAGCCAAGTAAACTGTTCCAGTAGCAGAACCCAGTAAACTGTTCCAGTAGCAGAACCCAGTATACTGTTCCAGTAGCAGAACCCAGTAAACTGTTCCAGTAGCAGAACCCAGTATACTGTTCCAGTAGCAGAACCCAGTATACTGTTCCAGTAGCAGAACCCAGTATACTGTTCCAGTAGCAGAACCCAGTAAACTGTTCCAGTAGCAGAGCCAAGTAAACTGCTCCAGTAGCAGAACCCAGTATACTGCTCCAGTAGCAGAACCCAGTATACTGTTCCAGTAGAAAAACCCAGTATACTGTTACAGTAGCAGAACCCAGTATACTGTTCCAGTAGCAGAGCCAAGTAAACTGTTCCAGTAGAAGAGCCCAGTAAACTGTTCCAGTAGCAGATCCCAGTATACTGTTCCAGTAGCAGAGCCAAGTAAACTGTTCCAGTGGCAGAATACAGTAAACTGTTCCAGTAGCAGAGCCCAGTAAACTGTTCCAGTAGCAGAGCACAGTAAACTGTTCCAGTAGCAGAGCCCAGTAAACTGTTCCAGTAGCAGAACCCAGTAAACTGTTCCAGTAGCAGAGCCCAGTCAACTGTTCCAGTAGCAGAACCCAGTAAACTGTTCCAGTAGCAGAGCCCAGTAAACTGTTTCAGGAGCGGAACTCAGTAAACTGTTCCAGTAGCAGAACCCAGTATACTGTTCCAGTAGCAGAACCCAGTATACTGTTCCAGTAGCAGAACCCAGTATACTGTTCCAGTAGTAGAACCCAGTATACTGTTCCAGTAGCAGAGCCAAGTAAACTGTTCCAGTAGCAGAACCCAGTAAACTGTTCCAGTAGCAGAACCCAGTATACTGTTCCAGTAGCAGAACCCAGTAAACTGTTCCAGTAGCAGAACCCAGTATACTGTTCCAGTAGCAGAACCCAGTATACTGTTCCAGTAGCAGAACCCAGTATACTGTTCCAGTAGAAGAACCCAGTATACTGTTCCAGTAGAAGAACCCAGTATACTGCTCCAGTAGAAGAACCCAGTATACTGTTCCAGTAGCAGAACCCAGTATACTGTTCCAGTAGCAGAACCCAGTATACTGTTCCAGTGGCAGAACACAGTAAACTGTTATAGTAGCAGAGCCCAGTAAACTGTTCCAGTAGCAGAGCACAGTAAACTGTTCCAGTAGCAGAACCCAGTAAACTGTTCCAGTAGCAAAGCCCAGTAAACTGTTCCAGTAGCAGAACCCAGTAAACTGTTCCAGTAGCAGAGCCCAGTAAACTGTTCCAGTAGCAGAGCCCAGTAAACTGTTTCAGTAGTAGAACCCAGTAAACCGTTTCAGTAGCAGAACCCAGTATACTATTCCAAAGGCAGAGCCAAGTAAACTGTTCCAGTAGCAGAGCCCAGTAAACTGTTCCAGTAGCAGAACCCAGTAAAATGTTCCAGTAGCAGAACCCAGTAAACTGTTCCAGTAGCAGAGCACAGTAAACTGTTCCAGTAGCAGAGCCCAGTAAACTGTTCCAGTAGCAGAACCCAGTAAACTGTTCCAGTAGCAGAGCACAGTAAACTGTTCCAGTAGCAAAGCCCAGTAAACTGTTCCAGTAGCAGAACCCAGTAAACTGTTCCAGTAGCAGAGCCCAGTAAACTGTTCCAGTAGCAGAGCCCAGTAAACTGTTTCAGTAGTAGAACCCAGTAAACTGTTTCAGTAGCAGAACCCAGTATACTATTCCAAAGGCAGAGCCAAGTAAACTGTTCCAGTAGCAGAGCCAAGTAAACTGTTCCAGTAGCAGAGCCCAATAAACTGTTCCAGTAGCAGAACCCAGTAAACTGTTCCAGTAGCAGAGCACAGTAAACTGTTCCAGTAGCAGAGCCCAGTAAACTGTTCCAGTAGCAGAACCCAGTAAACTGTTCCAGTAGCAGAGCCCAGTAAACTGTTTCAGTAGTAGAACCCAGTAAACTGTTTCAGTAGCAGAACCCAGTATACTATTCCAAAGGCAGAGCCAAGTAAACTGTTCCAGTAGCAGAGCCCAGTAAACTGTTCCAGTAGCAGAACCCAGTAAACTGTTTCAGTAGCAGAGCCCAGTAAACTGTTCCAGTAGCAGAGCCCAGTAAACTGTTCCAGTAGCAGAGCCCAGTAAACTGTTTCAGTAGTAGAACCCATAAAACTGTTTCAGTAGCAGAACCCAGTATACTATTCCAAAGGCAGAGCCAAGTAAACTGTTCCAGTAGCAGAGCCCAGTAAACTGTTCCAGTAGCAGAACCCAGTAAACTGTTTCAGTAGCAGAAACCAGTAAACTGTTCCAGTAGCAGAACCCAGCATACTGTTCCAGTAGCAGAGCCCAGTAAACTGTTCCAGTAGCAGAGCCCAGTAAACTGTTTCAGTAGCAGAGCCCATTAAACTGTTTCAGTAGCGGAACTCAGTAAACTGTTCCAGTAGCAGAACCCAGTAAACTGTTCCAGTAGCAGAACCCAGTATACTGTTCCAGTAGCAGAACCCAGTATACTGTTCCAGTAGCAGAACCCAGTATACTGTTCCAGTAGCAGAACCCAGTATACTGTTCCAGTAGCAGAACCCAGTAAACTGTTCCAGTAGTAGAACCCAGTATACTGTTCCAATAGCAGAGCCAAGTAAACTGTTCCAGTAGCAGAACCCAGTAAACTGTTCCAGTAGCAGAACCCAGTATACTGTTCCAGTAGCAGAACCCAGTAAACTGTTCCAGTAGCAGAACCCAGTATACTGTTCCAGTAGCAGAACCCAGTATACTGTTCCAGTAGCAGAACCCAGTATACTGTTCCAGTAGCAGAACCCAGTAAACTGTTCCAGTAGAAGAACCCAGTATACTGCTCCAGTAGCAGAACCCAGTATACTGCTCCAGTAGCAGAACCCAGTATACTGTTCCAGTAGAAAAACCCAGTATACTGTTACAGTAGCAGAACCCAGTATACTGTTCCAGTAGCAGAGCCAAGTAAACTGTTCCAGTAGAAGAGCCCAGTAAACTGTTCCAGTAGCAGATCCCAGTATACTGTTCCAGTAGCAGAGCCAAGTAAACTGTTCCAGTGGCAGAACACAGTAAACAGTTCCAGTAGCAGAGCCCAGTAAACTGTTCCAGTAGCAGAGCACAGTAAACTGTTCCAGTAGCAGAGCCCAGTAAACTGTTCCAGTAGCAGAACCCAGTAAACTGTTCCAGTAGCAGAGCCCAGTCAACTGTTCCAGTAGCAGAACCCAGTAAACTGTTCCAGTAGCAGAGCCCAGTAAACTGTTTCAGGAGCGGAACTCAGTAAACTGTTCCAGTAGCAGAACCCAGTATACTGTTCCAGTAGCAGAACCCAGTATACTGTTCCAGTAGCAGAACCCAGTATACTGTTCCAGTAGTAGAACCCAGTATACTGTTCCAGTAGCAGAGCCAAGTAAACTGTTCCAGTAGCAGAACCCAGTAAACTGTTCCAGTAGCAGAACCCAGTATACTGTTCCAGTAGCAGAACCCAGTAAACTGTTCCAGTAGCAGAACCCAGTATACTGTTCCAGTAGCAGAACCCAGTATACTGTTCCAGTAGCAGAACCCAGCATACTGTTCCAGTAGAAGAACCCAGTATACTGTTCCAGTAGAAGAACCCAGTATACTGCTCCAGTAGAAGAACCCAGTATACTGTTCCAGTAGCAGAACCCAGTATACTGTTCCAGTAGCAGAACCCAGTATACTGTTCCAGTGGCAGAACACAGTAAACTGTTATAGTAGCAGAGCCCAGTAAACTGTTCCAGTAGCAGAGCACAGTAAACTGTTCCAGTAGCAGAGCCCAGTAAACTGTTCCAGTAGCAGAACCCAGTAAACTGTTCCAGTAGCAAAGCCCAGTAAACTGTTCCAGTAGCAGAACCCAGTAAACTGTTCCAGTAGCAGAGCCCAGTAAACTGTTCCAGTAGCAGAGCCCAGTAAACTGTTTCAGTAGTAGAACCCAGTAAACCGTTTCAGTAGCAGAACCCAGTATACTATTCCAAAGGCAGAGCCAAGTAAACTGTTCCAGTAGCAGAGCCCAGTAAACTGTTCCAGTAGCAGAACCCAGTAAAATGTTCCAGTAGCAGAACCCAGTAAACTGTTCCAGTAGCAGAGCACAGTAAACTGTTCCAGTAGCAGAGCCCAGTAAACTGTTCCAGTAGCAGAACCCAGTAAACTGTTCCAGTAGCAGAGCACAGTAAACTGTTCCAGTAGCAAAGCCCAGTAAACTGTTCCAGTAGCAGAACCCAGTAAACTGTTCCAGTAGCAGAGCCCAGTAAACTGTTCCAGTAGCAGAGCCCAGTAAACTGTTTCAGTAGTAGAACCCAGTAAACTGTTTCAGTAGCAGAACCCAGTATACTATTCCAAAGGCAGAGCCAAGTAAACTGTTCCAGTAGCAGAGCCCAGTAAACTGTTCCAGTAGCAGAACCCAATAAACTGTTCCAGTAGCAGAACCCAGTAAACTGTTCCAGTAGCAGAGCACAGTAAACTGTTCCAGTAGCAGAGCCCAGTAAACTGTTCCAGTAGCAGAACCCAGTAAACTGTTCCAGTAGCAGAGCCCAGTAAACTGTTTCAGTAGTAGAACCCAGTAAACTGTTTCAGTAGCAGAACCCAGTATACTATTCCAAAGGCAGAGCCAAGTAAACTGTTCCAGTAGCAGAGCCCAGTAAACTGTTCCAGTAGCAGAACCCAGTAAACTGTTTCAGTAGCAGAGCCCAGTAAACTGTTCCAGTAGCAGAACCCAGTAAACTGTTCCAGTAGCAGAGCCCAGTAAACTGTTTCAATAGCAGAGCCCAGTAAACTGTTTCAGTAGCGGAACTCAGTAAACTGTTCCAGTAGCAGAACCCAGTAAACTGTTCCAGTAGCAGAACCCAGTATACTGTTCCAGTAGCAGAACCCAGTATACTGTTCCAGTAGCAGAACCCAGTATACTGTTCCAGTAGCAGAACCCAGTATACTATTCCAAAGGCAGAGCCAAGTAAACTGTTCCAGTAGCAGAGCCCAGTAAACTGTTCCAGTAGCAGAACCCAGTAAACTGTTCCAGTAGCAGAACCCAGTAAACTGTTCCAGTAGCAGAGCACAGTAAACTGTTCCAGTAGCAGAGCCCAGTAAACTGTTCCAGTAGCAGAACCCAGTAAACTGTTCCAGTAGCAGAGCACAGTAAACTGTTCCAGTAGCAAAGCCCAGTAAACTGTTCCAGTAGCAGAACCCAGTAAACTGTTCCAGTAGCAGAGCCCAGTAAACTGTTCCAGTAGCAGAGCCCAGTAAACTGTTTCAGTAGTAGAACCCAGTAAACTGTTTCAGTAGCAGAACCCAGTATACTATTCCAAAGGCAGAGCCAAGTAAACTGTTCCAGTAGCAGAGCCCAGTAAACTGTTCCAGTAGCAGAACCCAGTAAACTGTTCCAGTAGCAGAACCCAGTAAACTGTTCCAGTAGCAGAGCACAGTAAACTGTTCCAGTAGCAGAGCCCAGTAAACTGTTCCAGTAGCAGAACCCAGTAAACTGTTCCAGTAGAAGAGCCCAGTAAACTGTTTCAGTAGTAGAACCCAGTAAATTGTTTCAGTAGCAGAACCCAGTATACTATTCCAAAGGCAGAGCCAAGTAAACTGTTCCAGTAGCAGAGCCCAGTAAACTGTTCCAGTAGCAGAACCCAGTAAACTGTTTCAGTAGCAGAGCCCAGTAAACTGTTCCAGTAGCAGAACCCAGTAAACTGTTCCAGTAGCAGAGCCCAGTAAACTGTTCCAGTAGCAGAGCCCAGTAAACTGTTCCAGTAGCAGAGCCCAGTAAACTGTTCCAGTAGCAGAGCACAGTAAACTGTTCCAGTAGCAGAGCCAAGTAAACTGTTCCAGTAGCAGAACCCAGTAAACTGTTCCAGTAGCAGAGCCCAGTAAACTGTTCCAGTAGCAGAGCCCAGGAAACTGTTTCAGTAGCAGAGCCCAGTAAACTGTTTCAGTAGCGGAACTCAGTAAACTGTTCCAGTAGCAGAACCCAGTAAACTGTTCCAGTAGCAGAACCCAGTATACTGTTCCAGTAGCAGAGCCAAGTAAACTGTTCCAGTGGCAGAATACAGTAAACTGTTCCAGTAGCAGAGCCCAGTAAACTGTTCCAGTAGCAGAGCACAGTAAACTGTTCCAGTAGCAGAGCCCAGTAAACTGTTCCAGTAGAAGAACCCAGTAAACTGTTCCAGTAGCAGAGCCCAGTAAACTGTTCCAGTAGCAGAACCCAGTAAACTGTTCCAGTAGCAGAGCCCAGTAAACTGTTCCAGTAGCAGAGCCCAGTAAACTGTTTCAGTAGTAGAACCCAGTAAACTGTTTCAGTAGCAGAACCCAGTATACTATTCCAAAGGCAGAGCCAAGTAAACTGTTCCAGTAGCAGAGCCCAGTAAACTGTTCCAGTAGCAGAACCCAGTAAACTGTTTCAGTAGCAGAGCCCAGTAAACTGTTCCAGTAGCAGAACCCAGTAAACTGTTCCAGTAGCAGAGCCCAGTAAACTGTTCCAGTAGCAGAGCCCAGTAAACTGTTTCAGTAGCAGAGCCCAGTAAACTGTTTCAGTAGCGGAACTCAGTAAACTGTTCCAGTAGCAGAACCCAGTAAACTGTTCCAGTAGCAGAACCCAGTATACTGTTCCAGTAGCAGAACCCAGTATACTGTTCCAGTAGCAGAACCCAGTATACTGTTCCAGTAGCAGAACCCAGTATACTGTTCCAGTAGCAGAACCCAGTATACTGTTCCAGTAGCAGAACCCAGTATACTGTTCCAGTAGCAGAACCCAGTATACTGTTCCAGTAGCAGAGCCAAGTAAACTGTTCCAGTAGCAGAACCCAGTATACTGTTCCAGTAGCAGAACCCAGTAAACTGTTCCAGTAGCAGAACCCAGTATACTGTTCCAGTAGCAGAACCCAGTATACTGTTCTAGTAGCAGAACCCAGTATACTGTTCCAGTAGCAGAACCCAGTATACTGCTCCAGTAGCAGAACCCAGTATACTGTTCCAGTAGAGGAACCCAGTATACTGTTCCAGTAGCAGAGCCCAGTAAACTGTTTCAGTAGCGGAACTCAGTAAACTGTTCCAGTAGCAGAACCCAGTAAACTGTTCCAGTAGCAGAACCCAGTATACTGTTCCAGTAGCAGAGCCAAGTAAACTGTTCCAGTGGCAGAACAGTAACCCAGTAAACTGTTCCAGTAGCAGAGCTCAGTAAACTGTTCCAGTAGCAGAACCCAGTATACTGTTCCAGTAGCAGAGCCAAGTAAATTATTCCAGTAGAAGAGCCCAGTATACTGCTCCAGTAGCAGAACCCAGTAAACTGTTCCAGTAGCAGAACCCAGTATACTGCTCCAGTAGCAGAACCCAGTATACTGTTCCAGTAGAGGAACCCAGTATACTGTTCCAGTAGCAGAGCCCAGTAAACTGTTTCAGTAGCGGAACTCAGTAAACTGTTCCAGTAGCAGAACCCAGTAAACTGTTCCAGTAGCAGAACCCAGTATACTGTTCCAGTAGCAGAGCCAAGTAAACTGTTCCAGTGGCAGAACAGTAACCCAGTAAACTGTTCCAGTAGCAGAGCTCAGTAAACTGTTCCAGTAGCAGAACCCAGTATACTGTTCCAGTAGCAGAGCCAAGTAAATTATTCCAGTAGAAGAGCCCAGTATACTGCTCCAGTAGCAGAACCCAGTAAACTGTTCCAGTAGCAGAACCCAGTAAACTGTTCCAGTAGCAGAGCCCAGTAAACTGTTCCAGTAGCAGAACCCAGTAAACTGTTCCAGTAGCAGAGCCCAGTAAACTGTTCCAGTAGCAGAGCCCAGTAAACTGTTTCAGTAGTAGAACCCAGTAAACTGTTTCAGTAGCAGAACCCAGTATACTATTCCAAAGGCAGAGCCAAGTAAACTGTTCCAGTAGCAGAGCCCAGTAAACTGTTCCAGTAGCAGAACCCAGTAAACTGTTTCAGTAGCAGAGCCCAGTAAACTGTTCCAGTAGCAGAACCCAGTAAACTGTTCCAGTAGCAGAGCCCAGTAAACTGTTCCAGTAGCAGAGCCCAGTAAACTGTTTCAGTAGCAGAGCCCAGTAAACTGTTTCAGTAGCGGAACTCAGTAAACTGTTCCAGTAGCAGAACCCAGTAAACTGTTCCAGTAGCAGAACCCAGTATACTGTTCCAGTAGCAGAACCCAGTATACTGTTCCAGTAGCAGAACCCAGTATACTGTTCCAGTAGCAGAACCCAGTATACTGTTCCAGTAGCAGAACCCAGTATACTGTTCCAGTAGCAGAACCCAGTATACTGTTCCAGTAGCAGAACCCAGTATACTGTTCCAGTAGCAGAACCCAGTAAACTGTTCCAGTAGCAGAGCCCAGTAAACTGTTCCAGTAGCAGCAACCAAACAGAATACCAAAAAATAGAGCAGATGACCTGGGGAAGCCAGCCAGATGCTACTTTACATGGGGCTAGGGTCCTAGTGTATAAGCCCAATGAAATCACGTTCTCTGAGAGTAAAAACAAGCCCACATAAAAAAATACTACTGTTTCTATAGAATTCTGTAGTATACTGTAGAATACTATACTACACACAGCAGTGTCCCTCACTACTGTGTAGTATGTTCTGTAGAATGTTGCAGTATACTGTAGAATCTACAAAATAAACACTTTACTAAATAGTACAGAAATGTCAGCAAAAACACTACAGTCCACAAAACACTACGTTGTTTATCTATAGTGAATACTAAAGTATTTAATATGTGTATATACCCTGCACATTCCCCCATATCCCAATTTGTGCCACCTGTGAGCAACCTACATGCCATGTGAGAAACCTACATGCCAAGTGAGAAACCTACCTGCCAAGTATTCACCATATATTGTGCTCTCTAATGTTATAGAAAAAAACAGAAGCTCTGAGCTCTCCATTCAGAACCCATTACTACCTAACTATCTACCTACTTACAGGTTATGGAACATTTTCGCATTTAGTATTTTTTTCAGTAGGTGTCCTCAAGGAGAAAGACCACCATGTTTATGTCAAAGATAATTAAACAACAACACTTTAGTAATTACTACAGTAATGTCCCCAAAACACTGCAGTAAATACTATGGTATACTACAGTCCACAAAAAAACTACAGTAAATACTACAGTATACCGTACTGCAGTCTGCAAAAACACTACAGTAAAGACTATAGTATTATACAGTTTGCAAAAACACAACAGCGATTATACAGTGCTACTCTTTTTTTACTAAAGCATGTATACTATAGTGTACTACAGTATACTACAGTGAATTCTACAGTAAAGTCCACATAAAGAGTATTCCTACCATAGTGCACACAATGTCGGAGGTTTTCTGTCTACCTACTCTCTTCTCGCTTTCACTTCTATCGCTCTCCTCTTATTTCTTCCTGCAACCCCCCCCCCTCTCTCTCTCTCTCTCTCTCACACCCCTCTTTCTCTCTTTGTGTGCTCATAGGAAAGGTCAGACAAATGAAAGTGAGATAGAATAGACAATTTGAAAGCGTGAAATTGGGTAAAGGAGACCAAACCTCATCCGTCAATCTGGCACTCTGTCCAGCCCTAGTGGTTTACTGCCAATGTTATTGCATACTTATACACTGTCACTGCTACTACCAAGGCTAAAACACAACATTACTGCTACTGCCAAGGCTAAAACACAACATCACTGCTACTGCCAAGGCTTAAACACAACATCACTGCTACTGCCAAGGCCAAGGCTGTCTCTCCACAACAACGCCGGATTCCTGCCGTAATCCCTGAGCCACTACTTCTGATCCTCACAGCTAGCTTGCAGCTAGCTAGCTCACAGCTTGCAGCTAGCTAGCTCACAGCTAGCTTGCACCCTCCGTGGCACCCAGTACCGAAGCTATCCCTGAGGCCCTCCCCCGGCCTACTCAGCTGTTTACCCGAACCCCATTCATACACGGCTGGAGCCCAATACTCCACCGGATCCTCGCTGTAAACTCTGGACCTTGGCACCGGATCACCACTGCTACCGATTGGCTATAGTGGCTAACGCCACTGCCACGAAGCTAGCACCAGTTAGCAAACAAAATTCTACAATACCTCTTTCGCCATCTGGCTTGGATTCTCTGTCGACACGGCGCGCCGCCGCACCACCACGTCTGGTCTGCCGACGAATACTCCATCCGCTGTGCCCTCAACCGGCCTCTGTCTGAGCAGACCCCCTCCATCTGAGCAAACCACCCCCGGGCTACTAACTTTAAACGCCGCGTGCTAGCGTAGTGGCGGCTTCCCTGTTCCATCTACTGCTGCCCCCTGGACACTATGATCACTTGGCTACATAGCTGATGCCTGCTGGACTGTCCATCAATCACGGTACTCCATTCTGTTTATTTGTGTTTTATCTGTCGGCCCCAGCCTCGAACTCAGGCTCTGTGTGTAGTTAATCCGACCCTCTCTGCCTAGTCATCGCCGTTTTACCTGCTGTTGTTGTGTTAGCTGACTAGCTGCTGTTGTCTCACCTGTTGTTTTAGCTAGCTCTCCCAATCAAGACCTGCGATTACTTTATGCCTTACTGTATGTCTCTCTCAAATATCAATATGCCTTGTATACTGTTGTTCAGGTTAGTTACCATTGTTTTAGTTTACAATGGAGCCCGTAGTTCCACTCCTCATACCTCTGATACCTCCTTTGTCCCACCTCCCACACATGCGGTGACCTCCCCCATTATAACCAGCATGTCCAGAGATACAACCTCTCTTATCATCACCCAGTGCCTGGGCTTACCTCCGCTGTACCCGCACCCCACCATACCCCTGTCTGCACATTATGCCCTGAATATATTCTACCACGCCCATAAATCTGCTCCTTTTATTCCTTGTCCCCAACGCTCTAGGCGACCAGTTTTGATAGCCTTTAACCGCACCCTCATCCTACTACTCCTCTGTTCCTCGGGTGATGTGGAGGTAAACCCAGGCCCTGCATGTCCCCAGGCACCCTCATTTGTTGACTTCTGTGATCGAAAAAGCCTTGGTTTCATGCATGTCAACATCAGAAGCCTCCTCCCTAAGTTTGTTTTACTCACTGCTTTAGCACACTCTGCCAACCCTGATGTCCTTGCCGTGTCTGAATCCTGGCTTAGGAAAGCTACCAAAAATTCTGAGATTTCCATACCTAACTATAACACTTTCCGTCAAGATAGAACTGCCAAAGGGGGAGGAGTTGCAATCTACTGCAGAGATAGCCTGCAAAGTTCTGTCATACTTTCCAGGTCTATGCCCAAACAGTTCGAACTTCTAATTTTAAAAAGGAATCTCTCCAGAAATAAGTCTCTCACTGTTGCCGCCTGCTACTGACCCCCCTCAGCTCCCAGCTGTGCCCTGGACACCATCTGTGAATTGATCGCCCCCCATCTAGCTTCAGAGTTTGTTCTGTTAGGTGACCTAAACTGGGATATGCTTAACACCCCGGCAGTCCTACAATCTAAGCTAGATGCCCTCAATCTCACACAAATCATCAAGGAACCCACCAGGTACAACCCTAAATCCGTAAACATGGGCACCCTAATAGACATTATCCTGACCAACTTGCCCTCCAAACACACCTCTGCTGTCTTCAATCAGGATCTCAGCGATCACTGCCTCATTGCCTGTATCCGCTACGGGTCCGCCGTCAAACGACCACCCCTCATCACTGTCAAACGCTCCCTAAAACACTTCTGCGAGCAGGCCTTTCTAATCGACCTGGCCCGGGTATCCTGGAAGGATATTGATCTCATCCCGTCAATTGAGGATGCCTGGTCATTCTTTAAAAGTAACTTCCTCACCATCTTAGACAAGCATGCTCCGTTCAAAAAACGCAGAACTAAGAACAGATATAGCCCTTGGTTCACTCCAGACCTGACTGCCCTCGACCAGCACAAAAACATCCTGTGGCGAACTGCAATAGCATCGAATAGTCCCCGCGATATGCAACTGTTCAGGGAAGTCAGGAACCAATACACGCAGTCAGTCAGGAAAGCAAAGGCCAGCTTTTTCAAGCAGAAATTTGCATCCTGTAGCTCTAACTCCAAAAAGTTCTGGGACACTGTAAAGTCCATGGAGAACAAGAGCACCTCCTCCCAGCTGCCCACTGCACTGAGGCTAGGTAACACGGTCACCACCGATAAATCCGTGATAATCGAAAACTTCAACAAGCATTTCTCAACGGCTGGCCATGCCTTCCTCCTGGCTACTCCAACCTTGGCCAACAGCTCCGCCCCCCCCGCTGCTACTCGCCCAAGCCTCCCCAGCTTCTCCTTTACCCAAATCCAGATAGCAGATGTTCTGAAAGAGCTGCAAAACCTGGACCCATACAAATCAGCTGGGCTTGACAATCTGGACCCTCTATTTCTGAAACTGTCCGCCGCCATTGTCGCACCCCCTATTACCAGCCTGTTCAACCTCTCCTTCGTATCATCTGAGATCCCCAAGGATTGGAAAGCTGCCGCGGTCATCCCCCTCTTCAAAGGGGGAGACACCCTGGACCCAAACTGTTACAGACCTATATCCATCCTGCCCTGCCTATCTAAGGTCTTCGAAAGCCAAGTCAACAAACAGATCACTGACCATCTCGAATCCCACCGTACCTTCTCCGCTGTGCAATCCGGTTTCCGAGCCGGTCACGGGTGCACCTCAGCCACGCTCAAGGTACTAAACGATATCATAACCGCCATCGATAAAAGACAGTACTGTGCAGCCGTCTTCATCGACCTGGCCAAGGCTTTCGACTCTGTCAATCACCATATTCTTATCGGCAGACTCAGTAGCCTCGGTTTTTCTAATGACTGCCTTGCCTGGTTCACCAACTACTTTGCAGACAGAGTTCAGTGTGTCAAATCGGAGGGCATGTTGTCCGGTCCTCTGGCAGTCTCTATGGGGGTACCACAGGGTTCAATTCTCGGGCCGACTCTTTTCTCTGTATATATCAATGATGTTGCTCTTGCTGCGGGCGATTCCCTGATCCACCTCTACGCAGACGACACCATTCTGTATACTTCCGGCCCTTCCTTGGACACTGTGCTATCTAACCTCCAAACGAGCTTCAGTGCCATACAACACTCCTTCCGTGGCCTCCAACTGCTCTTAAACGCTAGTAAAACCAAATGCATGCTTTTCAACCGTTCGCTGCCTGCACCCGCACGCCCGACTAGCATCACCACCCTGGATGGTTCCGACCTAGAATATGTGGACATCTATAAGTACCTAGGTGTCTGGCTAGACTGCAAACTCTCCTTCCAGACTCATATCAAACATCTCCAATCCAAAATCAAATCTAGTCGGCTTTCTATTTCGCAACAAAGCCTCCTTCACTCACGCCGCCAAATTTACCCTAGTAAAACTGACTATCCTACCGATCCTCGACTTCGGCGATGTCATCTACAAAATAGCTTCCAATACTCTACTCAGCAAACTGGATGCAGTTTATCACAGTGCCATCCGTTTTGTTACTAAAGCACCTTATACCACCCACCACTGCGACCTGTATGCTCTAGTCGTCTGGCCCTCGCTACATGTTCGTCGTCAGACCCACTGGCTCCAGGTCATCTACAAGGCTATGCTAGGTAAAGCTCCGCCTTATCTCAGTTCACTGGTCACGATGGCAACACCCACCCGTAGCACGCGCTCCAACAGGTGTATCTCACTGATCATCCCTAAAGCCAAAACCTCATTTGGACGCCTTTCCTTCCAGTTCTCTGCTGCCTGCGACTGGAACGAATTGCAAAAATCTCTGAAGTTGGAGACTTTTATCTCCCTCAACAACTTTAAACATCTGCTATCTGAGCAGCTAACCGATCGCTGCAGCTGTACAGAGTCCATCGGTATATAGCCCACCCAATTTACCTACCTCATCCCCATACTGTTTTTATTTACTTTTCTGCTATTTTGCACACCAGTATCTCTACTTGCACATGATCATCTGATGATTTATCACTCCAGTGTTAATCTGCTAAATTGTAATTATTCGCTCCTATGGCCTATTTATTGCCTACCTCCTCATGCCTTTTGCACACATTGTATATAGATTCTCATTTTTTTTTTTCGTTTTTTTTTTCTACTATGTTATTGACTTGTTTATTGTTTACTCCATGTGTAACTCTGTGTTGTTGTCTGTTCACACTGCTATGCTTTATCTTGGCCAGGTCGCAGTTGCAAATGAGAACTTGTTCTCAACTAGCCTACCTGGTTAAATAAAGGTGAAATATATATATTTTTTTTTAAAGACACAACATCACTGTTAGTGCTAATACTCAAATAGGCTACTCTCCTCTCTCCTCTACCCGGACTAGGGATGTGCTGACACTCTGAGCACACTGCCAACTCAGGGGGTTCAAAATAACAGAGTACGCAGCCCGCCTATTTGGAGAGCATTAGGATTGCTCCAGTCCGAGGCATTACTCTTGATCAAGTCAATACACTGGTCTGCAGAATTAGATTTTCCAGAAAATCACTTCAGTTCTGTCACTCAATGAGAACAGACAGGGCAGAGATATAACCCTACAAGTCTTTGATGAGCGACAGATCAGACAGAAAGACAGTACCATTGCCACATGTAAGGTCTATGTGAAATAACGACGAAGTGTAGTTTAGTAATGTGATGAATGTGCTGAGAGGTCCTTCCCCAGGTGGATAAACGACAGACATGTTGAGGTTCAGGGGAGGGTGTGTGAGAAAGTAGGCACTACATCCTTCTAACTTTTCTAACCTTTGGTTGCAAGTAAACCTTATGACTATGCATATGGCCTATTCATGGAATCTAAAGTCAACTGCAGCTGGCATCTGCATTTGTAGTGGTCCACCAAAGGGTTTAGGAATATAGATGAAGACCTCTGGGTCAATAGGTAGTCGGTGATCAGGCCAACCACCATTGTGCGCGTCCACGCAGTCGTGGGTGAACAGGGAGTACAGGAGGAGACTAAGCACACACCCCTGAGGGGCTCCCGTGTTGAGGGTCAGCATGGCGGATGTGTTGTTGTCTACCCTCACCACCTGATAGAGGACTTCAGATGGTCCAAGATCCAGTTTCAGAGGGAGGTGTTCAGTCCCAGGGTCCTGAGCTTAGTTATGAGCTTGGAGGGCACTATGGTGTTGAATGCTAAGATATAGTCAATGAACAGCATTGTCACAAAGGTTTTCCTCTTGTTCAGGTAGGAGAGGGCAGTGTGGAGTGCAATAGAGATTGCGTCATCTGTGGCTCTGTAGGGGCGGTATGCAAATTGGAGTGGGTCCTGGGTGTCTGGGAGGATGGTGTTGATGTGTGCAATGACCAGCCTTTCAGGGCTACTGATGTGAGTGCTACGGGAAGATAGTCATTTAGACAGGTTACCTTGGCGTTCTTGGGCACAGGGACTATGGTGGTTTTCAATGACAGCTTGCTATCATTGATGGAAAAATTTAAGCTAAACAGAAGTTAGGTGATGCAACAGGACAACAACCCAAAAACAAAGAAGTAAATCAACAACAATAGAATGGCTTCAACCGAAGAAAATAAGCCTACTGGAGTGGCCCAGTCAGAGTCCTGACTTCAACCCGATTTAAAATACTGTGGCATGACCTCGAGAGCGGTTCACACCAGACATCTTAAGAAAATTGTTGAACTGAAATAGTTTTGATAAGATGAATGGTCCAAAATTCCTCCTGACCGTTGTGCAGGTCTGATCTGCAACTACAGAAAACATTTGGTTGAGTTTATTGCTGCCAAAGGAGGGTCAACCAGTTATTAAATCAAAGGGTTCACATACTTTTCCACCCTACACTGTGAATGTGTACATGGTATGTTCAATAAAGACATGAAAACGTAAAATTGTTTGAGCAGTTTAAGCAGACAGTTTAAGCAGACTGTGTTTGTCTATTGTTGTGACTTAGATGGAGATCAGATCAAATTTTATGACCCATTTATGCAGAAATCCAGGTAATCCAGGTTCACATACTTTTTCTTGCAGACTGGGTCAGGGAGAGGTTGAAAATGTCAGTGAAGACACTTGCCAGCTGTGTGTACCTGTGTGTGTGTGTGTGTGTGTGTGTGTGTGTGTGTGTGTGTGTGTGTGTGTGTGTGTGTGTGTGTGTGTGTGTGTGTGCGTGCGTGCGTGCGTGCGTGCGTGCGTGCGTGCGTGCGTGCGTGCGTGCGTGCGTGCGTGCGTGCGTGCGTGCGTGCGTGCGTGCGTGCGTGCGTGCGTGCGTGCGTGCGTGCGTGCGTGCGTGCGTGCGTGCGTGCGTGCGTGCGTGCGTGCGTGCGTGTGATTCATGCCCTCCAGTAGAACCCTATTCCCCTGAGTGAGAAATAGCCCAGTGTCTTTAAACGACTGTATCTCTGTACCATTTCGCCTCTGCCCCTCAGTCGCTGTAAAGGAGAGGAAAGAGAGAGAGGAGGAGGACTGTATTGGATAGGTCATAGTGACATGAGTATTTTCAATTTCTATTATTTTTGTTGTATTTGGACATTGGGAATTGATTTAGTGATTTCTTACTAAAGTGACTTTCTTAAGGAGAGGCATGTTTCATTGTGAAAGGGGAAGTGTATCTCTCTCATTCTGTCCCTCGTGTAAGGTCCTTTGGATATAGCAGTCCTTTGTGAGAGTTGTGGTGGTCCCTGGTGGTGAGGGACATGAGGATAGTTGTAACTGATCCATGATGACAAAGGTCCGCTCTGCCAGAGGGGGGCAGTCACGTACCACAAGACAGACAGTGATGTTTCAAAGCAAAGGCATGTCAGCTATGTCAAACCATAATATCATTCATCTGCAGAGATTTCTGTTTGTTTTTTTTGTTTTTATCATAGGACGAGATGATGAATCATCGAGCATGAATTATACTTTCAGTGCCTGTAATTTATAATACTTATTAAATACTGGTGGTAAATGGGCTGTGTGCTGTTAGCTAGGTCTATAGCTTTAGTGTATGGAATATCATCATTAAAATACTGCAATTGTATTACAACTATTGGCTCATGCTAACAAAAGAGAAAATCTGTAACGACACCCTCAACAACCAAATGTCTCATCTCAAAGTGTTGATATTTTAAATAGATTAACATGACCAAGCCCACCGTGGATTTTAGTTTTAAAAGGGACATCTGCAGTTCAAACAACAACGAAGCGGTAATCCCGCCACAGTTTTAATAGAAATCTGAGGGCTGGGGGTGGAAACATTCAAATTCATAGACAGCTATGGATGCAAGGACTGAACAAGCGTGAGATTAATGTTATAGTTTTAACAAAGGCCGATATTCAATTAGATCGCGGAATTGGAAAATGCGCTATTTAAAGGTAATTTCCTACTGAGCTGACATTTACAACATTTACGGTGAATGTTGTCACCGCAAACACAGGAACCTTGACTTTAAAACGTGTATTGCGGACAAAGCCAATCAGATTGAATCCCAGTCCAAGTTTTGAGATTATACAGTATTTGTTTACAATTACATTATTTACAAACGATTGAGTAAAACAAGCTTATTTTGGGTTATGATGTGGTACAACAGTTGAACTAAGCTCATTAGGCATTTAGAAGTTATATTATTCGAGAATCAATGGGTATATACGGCATCATTAATTTAAAGTGCAACAATTTATGTACCAATTGCAGAGTGCCCATGACTTAGTAGCATTGTGGTAGTGTGGTAGAGTAACAGTCTCAGATATAACAAATAACAAGACAGGGTCAGTAAAACCAGGCTTTAGGAAGAGATTTTTATTAGAACAGTAGAGTACATCATCATCATCATCATCATCATCATCATCATCATGCCAAACACAGTCAATACAGCAGCATCGGTTTACTCCCTCATTTACACTCAGCAGTCCTGCTAGTGGTTGAAGTTGGCTGGAGATGACCGGTACAGAGAACCAGCACCTTTTATACTGAAGAATACCGGTTCTAAAATAGGAACTCTGGTATGATCAAATTAAAGTCTGAGTACTTCAGTTATGTAGTACTTTAGTGTTCTTCAAAGTATGTCAGTACTTCCAGTAATCGATTGTGTGCCTTATATTTCCTACTGAAAATAGAGTATTTACACCTCAGTAACAGGTTAACATGTACTGCCTCTAAGCTAAGAGCATACCATCAGAAACAACATGAAACATTACCCAGTTATATAAACAAAGGTACACTAGAATGGCATTCACATGCAATTAGCACAGTGTCATACTGTTGGACCATAGGATTTACTCTTCAATGTGTATGTTATGTTCACAACTACATTCCAGGTTCTCTGTGTCTGTCTCTGTTGAGATATTCCAAAATGAAACACACATCCTGAAGTACATAGAAAACACATGTAAAGTACATACTGTAGTGATTCTGCTGAAAATACATAGGACAGATACACTATGCTCCTGGAAAATAACACAATATCTGTATTTTGCTGGAAGAGTATGGTACGCTATGTAGTACATTTGCAGTCTGACATGGACAAACGGACATGGACATATACGTTACATTAGTGGTATGCTAACTATTGTAATAGAAGCCTGCATGTTCCATAAAACACCAGCGGTGTTTTTTTAATGAGTGGAAAGTATTTGCTCTGTTAGTTGGTCCTGTTTGCCAGCATGTACATGTTGCATTGCATTCGGAAAGTATTCAGATCCCTTGACTTTTTCCACATTTTGTTACGTAACAGCCTTATTCTAAAATGTATTAATTTTTTCCCTCATCAATCTACACACAGTACCCCATAATGACAAAGCTAAAACAAGGCATGAAGTCAAAGGAATTCTCCGTAGAGCTTCAAGACATGATTGTGTCGAGGCACAGATCTCGGAATGGGTACCAAAAAATGTCTGTAGCATTGAAGGTCCCTAAAAACACAGTGGTCTCCATCAATCTTAAATGGAAGAAGTTTGGAACCAGCAAGACTCTTCCTAGAGCTGGCCGCCCGGTCAAACTGAGCAATCGAGGGAGAAGAGCCTTGATCAGGGAGGTGACCATGAACCCGATGGTCACTCTGAAAGAGCTGCGTAATACCAATACTTGTTATATTTCAGTTTTTGCTTTGTCATTATGGGGTATTGTGAGTAGATTGATGAGGAAAAAAAACAATTGAAACAATTTTAGAATAAGGCATAACAAAATGTGGAAAAAGTCAAGGGGTCTGAATACTTTCCGAATGCACTGTACATGTAGGTGTTATCATAAAGTAACAACAGGGTTATAATGATATAAAACAATAAAAAATAGATGTTACAAAATGTTTTCTGAAATAGATCAACTTATATCAAATATTTTTTTCACAATGTACATATACATATCTATAAATATGTGTGTGTTGGAAACAAGTTTTGTTTGCAAATTTAGTAATTTATTAATTTAAACAACATGTGACAGAGTCGATGCAGAGACAACAAAGTTTTAGGGTTCTATTCTATCCGAATCGAGGACGTTCAGTGTTACAGCATGATTGAAATTCAAAGGCAATGTTCCCGCGTTGGCGGAGACTGCATTCACGGTAAACACTGCATATGTCATCTCAATCAGGAATTACTTTTACATTTCTATCACGCCAACTTTAACGCTCCGCGACACAGATTGAATAGTTAAACTGGGATGCAGGGGTTTGACTGAAACATAAATTGAAGAAAATATTTCAAATAAAGTCAACTTCAACGATGTAACATATTTTATACAGGACTCTGAACAAATCAAAAAGATTAACATCAAAACATCAAAACATTTGTGTCTTGGAAGGGAGAGATTATCTATACACTGAACACAATCACTTTCAGAATCTTGTTGGATACTTTTTTAACCTACTGCTTAATTCAATTGTTTATGGTGAAACAGCATCATGTAACAAGAAACCCGCAAACCATTCCCTTTTGTACAATAATGTTTCAAAGCATATTTACATGTCTGATTTAAGTTAGAATAACATCTTTAGTTATAAATCCATGACTACTGAATTTTCAGTAGCCATGGATTTATTTTCTTGCAGTGCTCGGGCATCCTCCTCTCTCCTCAGAACTCTTCATATCTCATAGAATCTTCTCAACATCAAACCGTTGTGCTTTACATGACCTGTATATTATAATTGTCCTTGTGATACACACATAAGGTACATCCCTGCTCAGTCATGTATGTCATCAAACACTATCATCCCTTGTTCCAAGATAGTGGTTGTTAATAGAAGATACCCACTAAATCTGGGTGGACAACAACGATGAGCTATACAAAGCCATACTACTGCGGAGACAGAGCCATGTTTTCAATAGGTTATTCAATAGTAGAGAGAGCATGTAATTACATGAAGTCCAGTCCTCATGTTGGCTGACACTGTCCCTCCATGGTGCTGGGGCCACAGAGGCCAGCTGAGATAATAGAATATAATAGTACTGTATCATCCTGTGTCTCTGTGCCGTGTCACTGTAAACATGGGTGCCCACGCAGCCTACACATCGACCAGGGCGGGATATAGCCTTTGTTTCCAGTTGAGATTCTCTGTACAAAGTCAGTGTGGAACGAGTCTTTATCTCTGTATGGGGCAGAGGAGGCAGGGGAGGAGGTTCGGAGGGTGTTCGGGGACGAGGAAAGGGTACGTGGGTTGGGGGTTGGAGGGTCATGGGATTCAGTGGGTGAGAGGTCAGACGCTGCGGGGGGCTCTCTCCAGTTCGTGGGTCCGGCGGTTGCGGCCCTTCTGCCTCTCCTGCAGGTGTTTCCATTTGGCCGCCAGGCCGTGGGCGTGCACGTGGGTGTGAGCGTGCACGAGGCCCTGCTGCTGCTGCTGGTGTAGCTGGACCTGTTGGGATAGGTGTGCTTTCTGCCTCCTCTGCTTCCTCTCCCTCTTCCACACCTGCTCACAGAACTCATCCACGCTATTCAGGGTCGGGTGGTTCACTAACGACAGGAAGTCACGGTACCAAAGCTTCTGATTGGGCGATTCCCGGGCTGTGGACATGTCCCGGGCGGTGGTGTGTGTGGTAGCGGTGTGTGCGGTGTCTTCGTCATCACGATGAATGAGATCGTCGAGGCGTTCAGTGTCGATGACCTCCAGGGTGACCTTTAGGAGCGTCTGCATGAAGCCGTGTTCTACTGCCTGGCACACATACATCCCAGAATCCTTCTTGTCCAATGTGCGGATCAGCAAGCCCTGCTCCGTACGTACAAAACGATCCTCTGATTTGATCTGCACAGAAAGGAATAATACAATGATTACTTCACTTGACTTGATTTTACTTTACATACTAAGATAAACAGTACTACATTTGATATCCATTATTTTGAGTATTTTTTACAGTACAGGATCTAGTATCTATAGTAATACAGAAATCTGTATGATGTGCTGGAATCAGTATTTCATTAATTTATGGACATCATGATTGAAATGCTATCTGGAGTTCTACAGTATGTCTAAGATTTCGTGAAAGCAGGTTTCATACGTCTTGTCTTCGCTCGTCATTGGCTTGTTGGTACTGCCAGTAGGTGAGTGCTCTCTGGGACTTGGCGCTACACTCTAGGAACGTACTGCTGTTCTCCACTCCATACACCGTCTTATCCAGCACCGTGGGCTGCCCATTCAGGTTATCTACAGACACACACAAATAGTAGTGTGAACACTACATGAACTCAGCACCATTATAATGTGAATAGAGGAATACTGCATGAGGAGGTTTGTTTGTAAATACATACCTTGATGCTGCAGATCTGAACACTGGGTTAAAGGGTCTCCGTTCCTGATGTCCTGTCTCCTTGTCCTCCTGCAAAAACACATGTCAACAGTGAGTTTGTGAATGTGCACGTGCATGTGTGTGGTTCTGGATGTGCTGTGCTGGTGGTTGTGAGCCAGGCTGATAAACTAACACCAGTGAGCTTCATACCACTGTAGACCACAGGCTTAGTTATAATTACAGGGTAGTTGAGACTGAGGAATTCAGACCTAATTAATCAATCACTCACTCACTCTAACTGCTACACAGACTGAATCACACAGTCACACTCAGTCACGGATACAGAGGGGTTGGATTCCAAACACACACACACACACACACGTATTGTAAATAATGACGGAACAAACAACGGAATATCCAGAGTGAAAAACAAAACAGAGATTTATTAATTGAGAAAGAACTAGTGTCTTCTCTCACATATAATCTCTTCCCTACAGGGCTGTTTTCTCAGAGAGTATGAGAGTATTCAGAGTCTAAAAGATGTAGAAATATGAGACCTTCAGGCTAAATCTCAAATCAATAACCCAGTGGAGACTTTGAGTGGGTGGAAGGCTACAGTGCAGAACTCACTCACTCACACACACGCGCACACACACACACACACACACACACACATACACATACATACACACATACATACATACATACATACATACATACATACACACCCTCCGCCTATACACAGCTAGAACTGTTAACACTTTATTTCACCCTGCGTTCACCCAGACATTCTGCCTGCAGGTACGACTGACACTGGTTCTCATTGCCAGTAAACACAGTTCAGGTTATTCTTCTGTGACTCAGTGAGAAATGTGACCTGGCTACCTTCAGGGCTTTCTGGCTCCAACACAAGGTCTGCTCTATTCATCATCAGACCCACGATAACAGAAACACAGCTAGCTGACATACTGTATATCCTTAATCTGTGGACATGAACAATCCCTCCGATCTGATTTTCTCTTCTTCATAGTGTACCCACTATGTGCAGTCTTTGAATGAGAATAACACTGCTTGAAAGTTAACTATGCAATGAGTGTGTGTGCGTGTGAGCATACCTCTTGGCCATGGGAAAGTATCGTGAGCACTCGGTCCCGTCCCAGGCACAGTAAGGGTCTCTAGCCAGACAGCACTCAGCACAGGCCTTCCCGTACACCTCACAGCGATGCAAAGGCATCTGGGATACACCCAGCTCTGAGCCGAGGTACAACTGTTGCTGTGGAAACAGAGAGAAAATATTCAAAATACCTGATCAAATTGATGCATTATTTATATATTACGCATAATGGTTTATACATTTTCTCAGAGCCCCGTAGTGTTTTTACAGTAACAGAAAGGCCACATCATATTAATATTGGTGTTCGGCACCTTCTATAGCATACTAATACAGTTTTCTTCCTTCCCACGTATTAGAAACCAGTTGATTGACATCCTAACAATGGACTTCTGTCTTAGTCAGCATCGTGTTAAACTCTTATAATGAGTGTCTCTTTTCTCTCTATAAAGCCCTCAGGCTAGGTGTGTCACCCATGACATTGACAGGACACATCAAGTCTGTATTAGGAATACAATGCAATTCTATGAATAGCATAGCTTTCATTCAGTTAAATTCTTCTTCTATGGTAGTGTCCCTCTCCTCTGCAGCTCAGTGTGTGAGTTGGCGTGTTGAACCCTAGTTGGCGTTGATGAAAGCTGACTACTAGTGAGAAACACTACTCCTTCATTACATATGAATGTAGCTGACTCTGTATGTCAGAAAGATGATGTATCCCTATTTAGAGGCTGGATCTGTACACCTGTCGTTTATGAAGCAATAACATTTGATTTGTAGCTTCACTAAGGCCATGGTTCTGTAACGTAGGAATGCCTCGTTTGTTTTCCCGTATAAATGTTTATTGTGACATCCATTCCTTGTCTGTCCTGCTCATGTCATGAGGGATATGATCAGAGTTAGTTACCTGCTTTGTAGAGAGTTTCATCACTGTAATAGCAGCTTGTTCCTGGGAGAAAATACATGAACAATTGTACAAACACATAAGCCAATTGTGATACGTTTGTGTAATCATCGTACCTTAGCTGTATGAGTAATACGTATGTACTAATGTAGTGTACATGTCCTTTTAGCTGTATACTATATCAGTGGATGTAAGCTACCCTGAACACAGTCATCTCCTCCAGTAGAATCTCCTCCAGGTCATGCCAGGACCCTCTGGGGATGGACACCACCTTCAGCACTGTCCCTATATCTACAACACACACAACATACACACATTACATTACTCAGTGTCTGTTTGTGTGTGAGTGCGTGTGATTGTGTGTATGTGTGTGTGTGTGTATGTGTGTATGTGTGTATGTGTGTGTGTGTGTGTACCTGTGCCTATGAACATGACGTCGTACTGTCCGTCCTCAGCCTCCACTCTGTCCACCACTATCTGTGTGAACTGGTAGTCTGTGTCCGTCTTGACTATGATTGGTCGGTTGTTGATGGGGTAGACGGGGTTAAACATCGCCGGGTGACCTCTGGCAAATGTTATGACATCATCGGGCAAGTCCTTTGTCGAATCAAATCCACCGAACGTCTTGCTGGGGCACTGTGGATTCAAATACACCCATTACAATGTGAATCCTTACTTTCATGTCCCATTTCATTCACTAGTTTACAATACTGTATATGGTAACACTTCTAAAAGTGCTGTAAATGCTTTATGTATAGCTCCTTCAAGTAAAGTGTGCCCCTCCCCCACCCAAAGGCCCCGTCATGCCCTTACCGTTCCGGGCCGTGGGTATGGTACCCGTCCCTGGAAGGGAACCCACTGGTAGTTAGGGCCGTCTCTGTGGGCATAGGGACCTAGAAACACCCTTCTGATGTCTGCCATGCTGTACAGACACACTGCTGAACCCTTGAAGATGTTACTGAGGTAGACAGAGAGAGAGAGAGAGAGGGAGAGAGGTTAGATACACACAGCTCCAGCAAAAATCTTCAACAGGATCCATACACCTCCAATGGGAGTTTAAACAAGTGACTGACAGGTGTACGTACCTGGATGTAGTGAACACTGCATAGATAATGGGGTTCTTGGGATCCTTAGAGCTAATCAGAAACACATCCTCTGAGAACAAAAGCAATCTTGAAGTGTTAGCACCGAGAACAAATCACAAGACAGTAGCATTAGAAATATACTGCAGATGATTTTGTTTCCCCATAACATATCCACACACACGACAGCCCCTCTTCATACCCACACAGGCACACACACATGACATAGAACACAACACATGTACAGTGGTAGTTAAACACTCACGTAGTTCGTCAAAGTGAGTGTCTATGCCGTTGAGTCCAGGTACAGAACAGACCAGTCTGGCCTTCAGGAACGTGGTCCACTTATTCACTAGACTCCTGTGGCCTCCAAAGTCATTCTGATAGAGGGAAACACACCAGAGTCCAGAATGAACCTCTCAAACATTTACTACATCCCGCCTATAAAACAACACTACAATGCTGCATTTTAGAACTATGATTGACACCCGAACAGACAACAACGGCTTAATGCAGTCTTACAGATTCTTATATTACTTTATCAAGACAAAAGTGTCTTGAGTCTGCGTTTGCGTGTTTGTTTTTCTGCACACGTCGACACAATACAGGCTCCCAGTGTGAGAAAAGAAACACATCCACACCCAGATCCACAGTGATTTATTACGCTCTATTAAGGCTGACACGCTGTATAATGAATGGATTGTGTTGAGTAGAGAAGAGCAGATTTCTCACATACTGAGAAATCAGGCTGGGAGGTTGTGCACGCTACTCGGTGGCTGAGGAGACACTAGTCTGTGCCAATACTAGCCATTATCCGAACAGTACCACCATTGTTACGTAGTCTCTCTGTAGTCTCTCTGGCTCCAGTGTCATGTATTAACCACCTCTCCCTCTCAGGTTTCCCTCAGTAAGAAGAGAGCCACACCAAACACAACACACTTCACAGCTAAATATAACCTGAGAGGAGAGAAATACCTGGTTATGAAAGCATCCGTTATGGAAAACACGCTGTCACTCATTTACTCTGTTAGAGATAGAGGAAGCTGTTGAAGTCTGAGGTGTCTGAGTGTGTTTGTGTGTGTACCTTGCAGAGCTGTCCGATGCGTGCTTGAGTAGCCTTCCCTGCATGTTCCCCATCCATAGCATTCTCTCTGAAGAACAGGTAGATCTTGTCATCCTCTTGGTTGTCACTCTCTGGGATCATGTGGACACTCACAAACCTGGGGTCTACACAAAAATATATATAATTTAACAAATAATGAAATAGGGAATCCATGACTTCTTCCCCAGTAAAAACGTTAACATACTGTGTCTGCTACCACTCCCTCTCTGCAGTCATGTCAATAACACAGAGGATTTAACACTCGCTCTCCACTGTCTTCTCTGTTATCGTACTCTGAGAACAACTTTCTGTCTCAACTTCTGTCTGTTTGTCTTTTTAGATTCTGTCATTGAGACACTTTCTGCCTCAAATTAAGATGGTTTTAATCCGGCTCGTCTGCATGCCAACAGAATGTTAGCTAGCTGAGCTAAAGCCTAGGCATCCGCTTGGGGAGCTAACACAAGTCTTCAAGAATCAAGCAAGGTAACTCATCAGGCAAGCATAGTTCAATGAACTGAGCACATCAGAACTGAGAATGTTCTTTATCTCCATCTCACCGTTCAGCCAGCGAGAGTCGTGTTGCTCTGTTCTGATTGGGTGATGCTGTCCCAGCGTACGGAAAATGGCAAAGTCTCTCCCCATGAAGTCAGCTGACGTCCCAGAATAGAGTTCGCCATCTGAAGGACAGAGGAGGAGGACAATATCAGATGTGTGTGTGTGTCTCATAACCTTTCATGTACAGGTGTCAAGTGTCTGTATTAGTCTGGCAGGTACATTATGGTGCCTGCAGGCTTAACAATACAGGTAGAATGTGTTGTCACAAGGAACACCTTCATCTACCAGATAACGAACCAGAACAAGGAAGAGACTCAGGGCCAGGTAGCTGGCTGCATGAAAGGAGGGAGGGGAGAGAGAGAGAGGAGGGGAGACACGAGAAAGAGGAGCGAGTGAGAGAAGGAGAGAGGAAAGAGAGAAGGAGGGAGACAGGGGTGAGGACAACGAGGAGAGAGAGAGGAGGAGGGAGACAGGGGTGAGAGGAGAAAGGAGAGAGAGAAAAGGAGGGAGACGGGTGAGAGAAGAAAGAGGAGAGAGCGACAAAGGGTTCATGGGCTGGAAAATGACCATCTTTTGGTTGGGGTGATGTGATGTCA
This sequence comes from Salvelinus namaycush, assembly GCF_016432855.1. Lineage (NCBI taxonomy): Eukaryota > Metazoa > Chordata > Actinopteri > Salmoniformes > Salmonidae > Salvelinus > Salvelinus namaycush. Next base: position 33,066,267 of record NC_052315.1, read on the forward strand.
TACAGTATAACTGGTTCTGGTGATGAACATGGTGAAGAAATGAAGCTGACACACACAGGTTTGCACATACACATCTACCACTCTTACAGGCTTGGAAATTAGAGTGTGTCCACTGTAGAGCACTACGAATGATGAACACTATACTGCAAGGCTGTCCAACCCTCTTCCTGGAGATCTACTGTCCTGTAGGTTTTCAGTCCATCCCTAATTTAGCGTATCTGATTCAGCTAGTTAAGGTCTTGTTGAGCAGCTAATTAGTAGAATCAGGTGTGTTAAATTAGGGTTGGAACTGAAAACCCACAGGACGGTAGATCTCCAGGAAGAGGGTTGGGCAGCCCTGCTATACTGCATATATCCAGCCCTGTCATTTATCCACTTCCTCTTAACTGTAAATATGCATAATGAATGAGTGGCGATGAGAGAAGAAGTTTAACTTCCTCTTTATGTGTGTGAAAGGTTCTGGGGTAAATTGGTGCCTTGATAAAGAAAGTTGAGTGTGTGAGTTTGTTTTGGGTCACTCACCAATGAGCATGGACGCTGTGAGCAGCTTGGGGTCATAAGGGCTCTTCCCTCGACCGTTCTCTATCTGGGGCTCCAGCCTGAACACACTGTCCTGTTTACATAAGAAATAGTTCAAAATAAAGAGCATTTAGAACTCTGATTTTACCGCAAAGTCCGATTGACATCAATGCATGATGTTGGCGTCTTGGAAAAAACATTGTATCTCTATTTTTGCAGATTTTGATATTTTACATTCTCATAGAGCCGGGCTCTCCAACTCTGTTCCTGGAGAGCTACCATCCTGTAGGTTTTCACTCCAACCCCAATCTAGCACACCTGGTTCTAATAATTAGCTGGTTGATAAGCTGAACCAGGTTAGTTACAACTGAGGTTGGACTGAAAACATACAGGAAGTTAGCTCTCCAGGAACAGGGTTGGTCACCCCTGTCATAGAGTCACTTTAACAAGTGGGCCCAGCCGGGCAGTTAAGAGCGGGGACGACTATTCTCAGAGACATTCTCCCTCTCTAATTCTCTGCAGTCTAATGAATAGGAAACACATTTATAAGCCTGACTCACTGACATTACGAAGAGGAGACATAGAACACACGCAAACACACAGCGTTTCATTTGTAAAGTAATGAATTGAGGATGTTTTGGACGATGGAATTTTCCACCTCATTTACTGAACGAATAAAACCATTTTTCTTCAGGCCATCAGTGAATCATTACGATTCAGAGAATACCGCCACGGTTTATGGTTTTAAATCGAAAGCCAAAACCATAATCACACATTATAGTGTAGAGTTTTTGTTAATACTGTAATCTGGCTGCAGCTCATATAAGGCTTGAATCAGACAGCAAAAACCATGACATTCCCTCTTCCATGGCTTGTGTTGTCATATTGGTCAGTAAATAGTAGAACACTAGAGAGTAAGCAGACTGATGGGTGGGCAGAAAGATGAAAACATGTGTGAATAGTTACAATGCAGGTTGGTATACCTCTAGTTTCTTCCCCACCTCCAGGTAGGCACAGACAGGGTGGAAGGCTCCGGTTCCACATACATACAGATGGGTCTGGTTAAATGGCTGTAACACCTTGATGAAATTAGAGCATTCACTCTGGAGATAGAAAAAGAGAGATATTTTGTATATATTTTGTAACCTTCATTTAACTAGGCAAATCAGTTAAGAACAAATTCTTATTGACAATGACGGCCTACACCGGCCAGACGCCGGGCCAATTGTGCGCCGCCCTATTGAACTCCCAATCATGGCCGGATGTGATTCAGCCTGGGTTCAAACAAGGGACTTTAGTGATGCCTCTTGCACTGAGATGCAGTGCCTTAGACCGCTGCACCACTGCATATCATGGGTACGCAGGAGATAAACAGACTATGAAAACAACTATCATACACAGAGAATAAAGCTTTCTGAAGCTGTTGGGGCAAAATCATGTCCTGTTGATTTGGATCAAAACCCAGTCCTGCCCATTTGGGTCAAAACCCAGTTTGTCCATCAGAAGTAAGCACTCCTATCCAGAGCTGATCCACTGGACAGAGAAAAGTGTTAACCCTCTCTGGCCTTAACACAACATCACATACAGTAGAGCTATGCTGGAAAACAAAGATTTAGGTTGAGGGAATAAAGGGCATCTGAAATCAGAATGACAGGCTTGTCCTGTCTGAATAATCTATTAATAATATTCCAAGAATATGCAGGGAACTACTTCAACTACATGTGAATAACAATGTTGGGGAAAGGAACAGCCCTGATTGGTTATACTGTACCAATGACATCATGCCCAGGCCAGCTGAGTGAGTGCTGTTTCTGCTGTTTCAGAGATAATCCAGACTCTTGTGCTGTGTAATAACGCAACAACTCGCTGTTCAGATTGAGGCCAGTAATCTGTAATTCTCAGTTTTTCTCTCTTTATTTAATGATCTCTATATCTCTCTCCTATATTTCTCTCTCCATCTCCCCCTCCCCATATACACTGAATGACCTCTCCTATCCTGACTCCTGATCAGAAAGGCTCAGGGACATGTGATGAGTATTGAAACAGCTGGGATTTTATGATGGACATCAACAGTGAGACTTTTTAATGCAGAAACATCCCTGCAACTAGCCTGCAACGCACCAGCAACCTTCCCACAACAATAAAATGTTATGAGCATTACATACTGTAACCTCATCTAAGTTTACTGTTTAGTGTAGTGAGTGTAGGGTGTCTGTCTCCATGCTGTAAAGCCTGTTTCCCGTGATCTGTCAGCACATGCCTGAGCAGGCAACAGGCCTGACCTCAAATGAAAATTAATGTCATCACACTGATGGGAAAAAAGAGAAAACAGAACCACAAATAATGCATGACTAAATTGATCTGACTTTATCAACAGGAAGCAGCTCTGTTGATTGGGTATGCCTTTGTTGTCCTCCAAAGAGCTGTCTGACATTTCAGGGTGGTTTAGCTGGTTGTGCAGATGTGCAGATTTCATTATTTTTTCCCTGGCTCTGTGTATCACCCTCCTTTCTTCATAGATGTAGAGTAAATTAGAAATGTCTGCTTCTATTATTTTCTCTCTCTCATCTCTCTTTCACGGTCTTCCCTGCGGCATGTTCACAAGTGCCTTTGTTCAAGTTCATCAAAGGGCATCTGTAGTCCTGCTACCTCTCTCCCTCTCTCCTTCTCCCCTCTGCCCTCTTTTTCTTCCTCTCCTCCCTGTCTCCTCTGCCCTTCACACACAAAGACCATCCTTCAGGGCTCCCCGCTCATCCCTTCCAGAATGTTTACAGAAAACACACACACAAAAGACCTGATGGCCCTTCAAATCAACCCCATAGAAACTCAGCATAGCTTGACCTTGTGCCTGTGAACTCAGTGAGGCAGACGCAGCGGAGCTATGATTTTATGTTGCAGGCAACACATGGCCCCAGGCTGTGTCTGAGAGGGAAGTCAGAAGGAGAGAGATGGAACTCTCTCTCTGAGTCTTTACACAATGTACTGCTTGCATTCAGACAGATATACAGGACAAATATACACGACTGAGCTAGTCATGCAAGGAGGACATATGTAGCATAGAGGTGCTGCTGGTATCGACATCACTCTTCTTAGACTGAGGAAAACACACACCTAAATGATCTTGATATAGCAGTGGGAATTTCTAATGCCATATGACTGTGTAGACAGAGACCATGCTCTATATAACAAATACCCATGTCTCTACACAGCCATAGCTGATGTTACAGTAGGACACTGCTCCTGTGTTGAAAGCAGTGACTGTAAGCCCATTGGCTGTCCACTGTTAGCCCCGTATCCCAGTGGTTAGGTCAACTGTTCTATTGTTAGACCAGGGGAGAACGACTGTCCCCTCGCATTGAGAATTTCAAGTTGAAGGCTGACTGCAGTACTGCAGGCATTGTTTCCAGAAAACAGGATACCCCATTATAGTGAATCGGAAAATGACAATCTTTGTGGTCAATATTGGTGGCTATATATAAATAAATAAAAATTCAATACAATCATGGTACCAACAATTGTTTCTATTTCACCAGATGTATGTCCTTGAACTGATTACTTTAAAATCACACACAGACAAAGGATCATTTAGTTGCTATTGGTAGTCTGCAGTACCCCGGTCGGCTTTCAACTTAAGATACACTGAGCTAGCCTGCAACGTCACTTCCTAGAGTAGCTCACACTCTTCATGCAATATTTCCAAAAACATGTAGCAAGATGGTGACATGTTGATATGACACTTCCTGATCTTCAAATGTGCCACTGAGCATTCTCATAGGAAACAATGGGGTGACTTCAGTTGATTGGACTCTAGTTGATTAAGTTCATGTAATGTCTCTATCTTGGCAAGGGGATTATGATCAGATTCCGAGCTTCCTGTCCATGTGTCAACACACAGATGACTTCGGGAGGGAGAGATAGTGTGAGATGAGGTAACTACTCACCATTAGGTCCTTTCCTGCCCATTTACACTCGTCTCTTCTGGAGGTGGAGGCAGGCCACGGGATCTACACAGGCACAGAGAGATAAGGATACTTCACTACACAATACACATAGATACAATAACCTTAATCAGCCACAAGCAATCCTAACTTCAACCAGTCCCTAACCCTAAACCCTCACCCAAGCAGCTGGTCAGCTAACAGGCCTTAATTTAGCTGAGGTGGTTCTGCCAGCAATGTTACTGCAAAATGTACTTTTGTAGGAGGAAGCTCATATTTTATGAGATTTCATTGATGTGTATGTGTCTGCTTGCGAGCCTGTGTATGTTCACATGTGTATATGTGTGTGGTGGGGGTAGTGGAGTCACAATGCGATTTGTTCTCCACTTTGTTTTCGATTACGCATTATTCATCCAGGTGTGCGTGGCGTGGCTAACATGCCAGTGTGAGATCCTGCACGACAGCTCAGATCTGAATTAATCATCAGCCACTTCTCTGTAGAAACCATGGAGAATGATAGAGGCATCTATGTGCCAAAAGGCTGTATTAGCATGGGCAGCGCCATTGAGAGCTTCCACCATTTTAATGTAGTCACCTTGGTGGGACTTCCAACGTTATTGGCCTATCCCTCCTGGTGACCCTGTTAGAGTCATCTTCAAATGGGTCATCAGGAAGGATCAGCCAATTGTAAAGAAGAAAATGTAATTCTTAAAAATGGAGATTGCCTCAATAGCACTGCCTATGCTGTCACAGACGTTATAATGGCACAGATACAAAGATGAGTCCTCTATCTGTCTCTATGGTAGAAACAGAGTCCCTGGCTGAAACTGGCTAAGACTGACAGGGGTGAGGTAGCTACAGATGTAAGATCTTAATTTGATCACCCTGTTGCAGGATAATTTTCCTGAAATGCAGGAAATGTTAAACTTGTAGTGTATTTGAGGTTTTAAAAGGTTTCTGAAGTTTGTAATTTCCACTTTGAAATTTCAGACATGATTTTCCCTTACGAAAAATGTATCAACCCCTACAAAATTGTTCATTAACTATAATCCACATAATAATTCACATTTCCTTTTGCTGCAGGATTATTTTCCTTCTGTAGCAAATTGGCTCGAATGAAGATCCTACATCTGTATAGTCAGACAGACTACAAGCAGACTATGGTGTATATATGCAAGTGTATTGATTATAATGCGTTATAAGTGTATTGTAACTGTTACCTGTGCCATATCTCTGCTGATGTTGACTAGGTTGAAGGAGAAGATGTGGTCCTTGGCTCCCACCACCAGACGACCCTTCTCCTCGTCCAATAGGAACGTGTGGTAGGCAGAGCTATTCACCTGGCCCTCAAACGTCACCAAGTTATTGGACTCCAACATCTCTGGAGAGGAGAACAGAGAGAGCGAGAGAGAGAGAGCATTAACAATTAGTAACTTATTACTTCCTATGGTATCTGATATACTCAGGTAATATTAGACTAGAGAGAAATATAGATAGTTTGAAAAAGGGAATTAGTGAAGTCTTAGCATACAGCATCTAATAGAACAGCATCTTATAGAACACATGTTGACCTGTCTCCTCAGTATAGTCATAATGTCAGAGGGGAAACATCCCATCCCCACGTGAAGACACATCCTACACTCTCCCCATAGCAGAACCCTTTGAAGAACCCTTTTTGGTTCCTGTAAAAAAATGTAATGTTCCACGGGGTTCTACCTGCAACAAAAAAGGTATCTAATTGGAACCAAAAAGGGTTATCCTATGGGGACAGCTGAATAACCCTTTTGGAACCATTTTCCTAAGAGCAGCAGGGACAGGATCTCAACTCCAAAAGCCTAGGGAGGTACCAGAAAGAGAGGGTGCTTTGGCTGAGATTTAATTAAAAAAATGTTAGTGTGTTCTCTCTTGCCCAATCACACATTTTCCCTCACACCCTCATCCCCACACTAGTTTGTGTCCAAAAAAATGTATTCTATGAATCAGATGCAATGACCAAATGGAGGCAATGACCAAATGGTCTGGCTGGGGGAACTGACCTTGACTGGCCAGCCAAGCAGAACTGGACCACAGAACAAACTCACAGCGGAAAACAGACAATTCTCCATACAGAATGACCAGCCTGTCTCAGAGTAGACACTGGCGAAATGACTGCAAATTGTTGTATTAAAATGTGCACAACATCTGTAACAACCACCATTGAACATTCCACAAAAGTTCTCATTAGGTTTCCAGCTAATCTAATAACACAATGTATATGTACCAGTAATGTTTTCCCAGCAAACCATCATTGGTTCAGTGAACGTTCCCAGAACATTCGTTAGGTCGCTGCAAATTTTCTCATAACACAAGAACTGTCCATTTGTGGTGATGATTATAGAATGTTTGTATAAAACAATCGCCGGATGTTGCAAGAACTTTCCTACAAAATAAAACATTTAGGGAAGTTCAGCGTTACGAATGAAATTTAAAGGCAATGTTCCCGCTTTAGCAGAGACTGCATTCACGGTAAATGCTGCATATGTCGGCTCAATCGGATGTTACCTTTAAATTTATATTGCGGAATCTGTAAAGCTGAATCATTACCGATTGCATAGATTCCTTAATCTATTATTTAAGGTTCCCAGAATATTTCATTAGGATGTGGGAACAGTCTGGTGAGAACATTGTGGGGACATCACAAAATATATGTTCCCAAAATCCAATTGTACGGATGAGTCTACAATGTTTTTTTTAGGGTGCAAAAAATATTCACCTGATTCCACACAAAAATGTCCACACAATAATATTTCTCTCTAATATGTATCTTGTCATATCCCCACAATGTTCCCACAATGTAAATAAATGTGTTAGGACATTTTTAAGAAAATAAAACGTGTTCTGGGAATTTTCTTGCAACATCAGGCAACAGTTTTTTGCAACCTAATAGAAAGATTGCAGTAATTAGCACAACTGGACAGTTGTGTTTGGAAACTCTTTTGGGAATCTCACACAACGTTCCCACAACCTAATGAAATATTCTGGGATTTTTAAAAGAACAGATTAAATGTATTCTAGGAACTTTCTTGCAATATCAGGTGAATGTTTTATACAAACGTTCTATAATCATCACCACGACTGGACAGTTTTTGTTTTATGAGAACATTTGCAGTGACCTAACGAATGATCTGGGAAACAATTTTAGTTTTAGTCTTCCTGTAGGCTCTGGTGAACCACTTCAAACCACAACAACCATTAGGTCAGTGTCAAAAAACAGCCCAGTATTGTACAATACAATATTTGCAACCTGAGGGGTGTTATTTTGATCGCCTTTCAAGATGAAACTGTAACCTTTACCTGCTGCCAAAATGTTCTCACACCTAAACCTCTCTCACACTCCATCTCTAACACCACACACACACACACACACACACACACACACACACACACACACACACACACACACACACACACACACACACACACACACACACACACACACACACACACACACACACACACACACACACACATACACACACACACGTACCCACCCACGTATGCACACACCATACCTTCTCACACTCTCTCCTCACCCAATGAACCCACCAACACCCATCGCCCACACCAGCTGACCACCCATACATTTGTGTGTGGGAGGGAGAGAGGGAAAGAGAGAAGGGAGGAAAAATATAAAATGATGGAGAGGTATTGTGAATCTTGTGAATAAGCGAAAGTCAGGAGGAGGGAGAGAGAGGGAGGGACAGGGAGAGAGGGCAAGGGACAGGGAGAGAGGGGAAGAGACAGGGAGAGAGTGAAGGACAGGGAGAGAGGGGAAGGGACAGGGTGAGTGTGTGTGTGAGATAAGTGGCAATAATGAAGTAACCACAGCGTAAAGTCTCTGAGGAACTGTTGAGATGAGTGTCTGTAACACCCTGTAATTCTGGGCGCCTTAGTCCCTACACTCTTCCATTTATATTTCTCTTCTCTCTCTCTCTCCCTCTCTCTCTGTCTCCCCACAGACCAATGTGGTTTGACGTAGGCAGTAGTGGCATACTCCCTCCTCACTTATGGCTAGAAAGCTAGGTGGAATATCTGTTGGTTCAAGATCTGTGTCTCATCTTAGAAGCACATTTCGTAACACATATGAACTACTAGCTACCTAGCTACCATGTATTACCATTGGTCTCATCTATCAGAATACATAAGATGGTTGGACAGCTCTCCAGAGGGTTGGACTCCTGAGCTTGGTAGAACAAGAGTATTTTCCCTGAAATGTTTTCGTCAAGTAGTGTTTTTCCTGAAATAGTGACAGCCATTTGTGAGTGTTCACTGGAGAAACATTAGTAATGTTCATTATGGCCATGTGTTTAATATCACTATGTGTGGGTAGAGGCATAGCTCGCTAGACTAATGGGAATGTCCTGTTGACATTTGTCTCTCTGTCTCTCTCTCTGGGAATAAATAAATGTGTACATCATGAATGTTTCAGCAGGGAGAATGCCCCCTATCTGAAGTGTGTCCAGGTCACACCACAGTCACACATTACACTGTGTATGTTTTCAGCTCTGTGTTACACCAACCAATGATCTATAACCAACATGAAACCTCTCTACGACCCACCTGAAAGCCCTCTACAACCACTCTACAGCCAGTTGCTAGATTATATTCTAAATGTGGGATTGGTAGTAGATGTATGGTAGTAGATGTATTACTATGTGTGATAATGAAAACTTTAGCTGATGATAGGTTTCAGAGTGCTATATGCTGAATCAACACCTTATTGTGCAGTTGGTTGTTAGCTGAGGGTGTATTGCTTTGTAATACATTGAAACTTTTATTAGTGACTCGGTTCTGATTGTCACAGGCTGTATTTCTTTTTACATATTTGAAAATGTACCTCAGGAAGTGGAATTTTCAGAAACTATTGAAACTTCAACTATTGGCAGGGCAGTATCTATATCTTTATCTTTCTCTCTGTCTCTCTGTCTCCCTGTCTCTCTGTCTCTCTGTCTCTCTGTCTCTCTGTCTCTCTGTCTCTCTCTCTGGGAATAAATAAATGTGTACATCATGAATGTTTCAGCAGGGAGAATGCCCCCTATCTGAAGTGTGTTTATATGTCAGAACCCCTGAGAGGGAGGAGCGAGAGAGGAGAAGGGAAAGGACATGGGGAGGAAAAGAGGAGAGAAGTGGACAAAGTAAAAGAAGAGAGAGATGGATATGCATGCAGTTTGAGAAAAAGGCAATGTAAGGGAAAATGTGCAAAGGAAGTAGAAAGACGAGAGTGACAGAATAAGAGGGAGGGGGAGAGATAAAGAGAAAGGGGAGAGAGAGAGACCGCCTGCTTCTAGGTAGAAACATATTCCCTCAAGTGCCCTTCATCTGCTCTGTCACAAACACACATCCCTTTTCATTGAAAGCACTCCTCTCCTACACACACCCCAGCATTACCCCCCCCCCCCCCCCCCCCCCCCAAGCACACACACACACACACACACACACACACACACACACACACACACACACACACACACACACATACACACACCCCAGCATTACCCCACCCCCCCAAGCACACACACACACACACACACACATATACACACACCCCAGCATTACCCCACCCCCCCAAGCACACACACACACACACACACACACACACACACACACACACACACACACACACACACACACACACACACACACACACACATACACACACTTGAACAAACAAAGATACAGAGGTGTGAGTTACTGTAATCCTACTGTATATGCTATCCACTGTGTGAAAAGTAAGCAGCTAATTGCATTGATCCCAGCCTGCTTGTCGTATAAACAGTGGCGTGTCAGACATGTAGAGAGCCAGTCCGGGAATCACCATTTTAACACACACCACACACAGCTCAGGTGAGTGGGTGTGTTTGTGTAGGACTAGCATCCATGAAAACCATTCACCAGAGTATAGTGAGATTATAAAAAAAGTAACAGGGACAACTGCTGACATACAGACACACACATGCACGATAAAGAATATGTGGATCCACACAACAACTCTTATCTGTATCCTCCTGGTCAGAAACAACTCCTAGCCCTACTACTCATTTGCGTTCTGCATAGGGGCCCATTTGGAAAGACAGACGGACAGGTGGACAACAGGTGGCCAGACAGACAATTACATGGGAAGTGGGGTCACAAGATGTCAGCTGTTAACCTTTCCCTATCCCCACTCTTCATGTTTCCTCCTTTCCCACACTCTCCATTCAACTTTCCCCCTCTCTCAGATGCGATATGCTCCACCCTCCCCACTCTATTTTATTTCAATGCACTCTCCATGTCACCCCTCACCCAAACTATCTATTTTTGCCTCTCTCTTTTCTCTCTTTCCATCTCTGCCTTTCTGTTCTCCAGTCACTTCTCTTCACCTCTCTTTTCATCCTCCACCTTCCTCCCTCTCTGTCTCACACTTTCAGTTAAGACACAGCTTTATTTTATGTGAGGCCTATATAAATTAATTATTTGATCCTACATTCTCTTTTTCTCTCTCTCTGTCTCTCTCTTTCTTTCTTTGTCTCTGGGCTGGAGGGCATAGGGAGAGTTAAGTGCTGCGATAGAAAATATCAGAAGCACATCTAAGCAATAAAACATATGAGCCAGTATTGTATGGTATGGTGCCCTATATCTCAAGGCCTTGTTGTTATAGATCAGCTGACATCCACATGGCTGGCTGTGTGTGTCTGCTCGGTAACAGCAGATAAAGCATCTCCTGATCATGTCAACACAGAGACTCCAAAGCCTAACCCGGACAACGCTGCGCCAACTGTGCACAGCCAGGTGGGACTCCCAATCACGGCCGGATGTGACACAGCCTGGAATTGAACCAGGGTCTGTAGTGATGCCTCTAGCACTGAGATGCAGAGCCTTAGTGCCTTAAAAATTTTAATATCTTACGTTTCACTGAGTCGTGGCTGAACGATGACACGGATAAAATAGAGCTAGCGGGATTTTCCATGCACCGGCAGAACAGAGAAGAAGCTATTTGCCAATGTCTCGAGGTATTGCTCACCTGTAGACCACACTACCTACTAAGAGAGTTCTCATATATATTATTCGTAGCCGTCCATTTACCACCACAGACAAATGCTGGCACTAAGACCGCACTCAACCAACTCTATAAGGCCATTAAGCAAACAAGAAAATGCTCATCCATAACCGGCACTCCTAGTGGCCGGGGACTTTAATGCAGGGAAACTTAAATCAGTTATACCAGCATTTTTACCAGCATGTCACATGTGCAACCAGAGGGGAAAAAACTCTTGACCACCTTTGCTCCACACATAGATATGCATACAAAGCTCTCCCCCGCCCTGCATGTGGCAAATCTGACCATAATTCCTGCTTACAAGCAAAAACTAAAGCAGGAAGTACCAGTGATTCGCTCAATACGGAAATGGTCAGATGACGCGGATGCTACGCTACAGGACTGTTTTGATAGCACAGACTGGAATATGTTCCGGGATTCATCCAATGGCATTGAGGACTATACCATCTCAGTCATCGGCTTCATCAATAAGTGCATTGACGTCGTCGTCTCCACAGTAACCGTACGTACATATCCCAACCAGAAGCCATGGATTACAGGCAACATCTGCATCGAGCTAAAGGCTAGAGCTGCCGTTTTCAAGGAGCGGGACACTAATTCAGACACTGATTAGAAATCCTGCTATGCCCTCAGACGAACCATCAAACAAGCAAAGCGTCAACACAGGATTAAGATTGAATCCTACGACACTGGCGTTGACACTCGCCGGATGTGGCGAGGTTGTGACCAAGAACTTTAAACAGGTCAACATTCACAAAGCTACGGGGCCAGACGGATTACCAGGATGTGTACACAAAGCTCGCGTGGAACAACTGGCAAGTTTCTTCACTGAAATTTTCAACCTCTCCCTGGCCGAGTCTGTAATACCTACATGTTTCAAGCAGACCACCATACTGTAGTCCCTGTGCCCAAGGAAGCAAAGTTAACCTGCCTATAGCACTCGCGTCAATAGCCAAGTGCTTTGAAAGGCAGGTCATGGCTCACATCAACAGCATCCTCCCGGATACCCTTGACCCACTCTCATTTGCATACCGCTCCAACAGATCCACAGATGGCACAATCTCAATCGCACACCACACCGCCCTTTCCCACCTGGACAAAAGGAACACCTATGTGAGAATGCTTTTCATTGACTACAGCTCAGCATTCAACACCATAGTGCCCATGAAGCTCATCATTAAGCTCAGGACCCTGGGACTAAACACCTCCCTCTGCAACTGGACCCTGGACTTCCTGGCGGGCCGCCCTCAGGTGGTTAGGAAAGGCAGCAACACGTCTGCCACGCTGATCTTCAACACGGTGGCCCCTCAGGGTTGTGTACTTACTCCCCTCCTGTACTCCCTGTTCACCCACGACTGCATGGCCAAACACGACTCCAACACCATCATTAAGTTTGCTGATGACACAACAGTTGTAGGCCTGATCACCGACAACGATGAGACAGGCTATAGGGAGGAGGTCTGAGAACTATCCGTGTGGTGCCAGGACAACAACCTCTCCCGCAATGTGAGCAAGACAAAGGAGCTGATCGTGGACTACAGGAAAAGGCGGGCGGAACAGGCCCCATTAACATCAACAGGGCTGTAGTGGAGCATGTCGAGAGTTTGAAGTTCCTTGGTGTCAACATCACCAACAAATTATTATGGTTTAAACACACCAAGACAGTCATGAGGAGGGCACGACAAAACCTTTTCCCCCTCAGGAGACTGAAAAGATTTGGCATGGGTCAACAGATCAAAAGTTCTACAGCTGCACCATCGAGAGCATCCTGATCGGTTGCATCACTGCCTGGTATGGAAACTGCTCGGCATCTGACCGTAAGGCGCTACAGAGGGTAGTGCGTACGGCCCAGTACATCACTGGGGCCAAGCTTCCTGCCATCCTGGACCTATATAATTGGCTGTGTCAGAGGAAAGTCCATCAAATCCTCAGAGACTCCAGTCACCCAGTAATAGACTGTTTTCTCTGCTACCACACAGCAAACGGTACCGGAGCGCCAAGTCTAGGACCAAAAGGCTCCTTAAAACTTCTTGCCACTATAGGGGGTGCTGTTTCGCATTAGCATAATTTGCTCTCCAGATTAAACTGCCTAGTACTCAATTCTTGCTCGTACAATATGCATATTATTGTTATTATTGGATAGAAAACACTCTCTAGTTTCTATAGCCGTTTGAATTATGTCTCTGAGTGGAACAGAACTCATTCTACAGCACTTTTCCTGATAGGGAGTGAGATTTCAGAAATGTTGGCCTCTGGTCCCAGGTCAGTTTTAAAGTCCCTGTAAATCCTATGAGGATACAAACACTGCCCACGCCTTCCTCTAGATGTCAGTAAGTGGTGACAATTTGAATGGAGTCGATTGCGCAATCAGGGCCTGTATAAAACAGCACAAGGCGGAAGTGGATTTCTTTTCCTGCTGCGCCTGACGCACGAAGGACGTTGGACTGGATCTCTTTCCAAGCTTTGGTTTAGCCACTTATATATCGCCGGTCATGTTTTTACTCGTTATAGGTGTTAAAGACATCATAAGGTAGTTAATTTAAACCGTTTTATAGCAATTTATATCCGTTTAGTGCGATTTTGAGGCAATTCTTGGTGATGCACTTTGAAGCTTTGGGCACGTTTCCAGTACCGGTCGAACGTTAGTGGGCATTTCGACGGACAAGCGGACATCTTTCGACCAAAAGAAGATTAGACCCAAGAAAGGATACATTGCCCAAGATTCTGATGGAAGATCACCTCATAGTAAGAAATATTTAAGATGATAAATCGTTGTTCTGTCGAAAAATGTTAAACGCATATTCCGCCATTTTGTTTGGTATAGCTTCGCTTGGCGAACCCTGTATTGCACAGTAAGGATAATTTTAGAAATGTAATTCAGCGATTGCATTAAGAACTAATTTGTCTTTCGATAGCTGTCCAACTTATATTTTTTTAGTCAAGTTTATGAATAGTTAATCATGAGACAAGATCACTGTCAAATATGGCGCCCGACATTTTCAGGCTAGTTTTGCTAGTATTGTCATTGTATAACCATGGTTTTTTTTGTGGCTAAATATGCACATTTTCGAACAAACTCTATATGTATGTTGTAATATGATGTTACAGGAGTGTCATCGGAAGAATTCTGAGAAGGTTAGTGAAAAAATTAATATATTTTGGCGATGATTACGTTATCGCTCTCTTTGGCTTGAATCGATGCTCTGGTAACGTTTGCACATGTGGTATGCTAATATAACGATTTATTGTGTTTTCGCTGTAAAACACTTAGAACATCTGAAATATTGTCTGAATTCACAAGATCTGTGTCTTTCCATTGCTGTGAGCTGTGTATTTTTAAGAAATGTTTTATGATTAGTAATTAGGTAATACACGTTGCTCTGTGTATTTATTCTAGTCGAGTTGTGATGGTGGGTGCAATTGTAAACTATGATTTATACCTGAAATATGCACATTTTTCTAACAAAACCTATCCTATACAATAAATATGTTATCAGACTGTCATCTGATGAGGTTTTTTCTTGGTTAGTGGCTATCAATATCTTTATTTGGCCGAATTGGTGATAGCACCTGATGGAGTAAGAAACTGATGGAGTTAGAAAAGTGGTGTCTTTTGCTAACGTGGTTAGCTAATAGATTTACATATTTTGTCTTCCCTGTAAAACATTTTAAAAATCTGAAATGGTGGCTTTATTCACAAGATCTGTATCTTTCATTTGGTGTCTTGGACTTGTGATTTAATGATATTTAGATGCTACTATTTAATTGTGACGCTATGCTAGCGATGCTAATCAGTGTGGGGGGGGTTGGGGGTGATCCCGGATACGGGGTTGAGGTTCGATAAAGGTTAACAGATTCTACCCCCAAGCCATAAGACTGCTGAGCAATTAATCAAATGGCCACCAGACTAATAACATTGACCTGCCCCAATTTGTTTTGCAAACTGCTGCTACTCGCTGTTTATTATCTATGCATAGTCATTTCACCCCTACCTACATGTACAAATTACCTCAACTAACCTGTACCCCCGCACACTGACTCGGTACCGGTACCCCCTGTATATAGCCTTGTTATTATTACTTTTTATAATTTTTTACTTTTGTTTATTTGGTCAATATTTTCTGTTGGTTAAGGGCTTGTAAGTAAGCATTTCACGGTAAGGTCAACACTTATTGTATTCGGCGCATGTGACAAATAAAGTTTGATTAGATTTTTTTATAATAAGTTTATAATAGCATTAAGGCACCTCAAAGGTTTGTGGTATATGGCCAATATACCTTGGCTAACGGCTGTACAAAAGTACTCCGCGTAGTGTCATGCCTAAGAACAGCCCTTAGCTGTGGTGTATTGGCCATAGTTGTGGTGTATTGGCCATTGTACCACACCACCTCGTGCCCTTTACTTAAATATATAACGGGGATGGCAACTAGGTTTGGCCTCCAGCCAATTTGTTCCTGAGTTTGTAGCTAGTCGGTGCGCCAGAACATAATTAACCTATTAACAAATAGCCTACACATTTAACACGTGGTTAGTGGGCTAATCAATTCATTGACAATAACATGTTAATTTTGATCTGATTACATTGTTAAAACCACCTATGTATTCATGAATAGGCCTACTTACTCTATTAAAATATATTAATCTTACCTTATTTTTCCAATGCCAAACCAGTCTGTCTTGTTTGCAAATCTACTGTCGCTGTGCGCAAATAATTACATCTGAGATGTCATTATGAATCTAAGCATCGTAATTTTACCACCGCAGACATGAGGCCCGAGTCCGAGGCAGAAAGGAGGTAGGCCTCTTTAAGGAGTGCATGGTGACAGTATTGGAGGAAATAGCTATATCGACATATATATGGATAACATAATTGCATAATATTCTGTCAAACAGCTAAGCCTATACCTCTTATTTCTTAGTGATCCAACAAAACTCTCTTGCTAATTTGTCTACTCAACTTTCAGCACCGGGCGCTGTCCATATTGATTTTAGAAATAGCGACCCACAGTCAAATTGCGGCTGCATCTCAAATAATATTTTTTCTAATTTATCTAATTATATCCCATTGTCTTTATCATGGACATATTCCCACTAATATTGTAATTCATCTTCACATGCATGTTATACACTTTTTATCAAGCTGTTGGTGCTTATTTATATTTATGCCAAATCATTTGACCACTGTAGGTTGAGAGTCTTCTTTCCTAACTTTAAAGACCATATCCCCATCACAGCCCACATTATGTTAATGAAGTCCCCGTGTGTGTAACTCAAATGTGTGTTTGGGTCTGAATTGGGAAGGTGTGAAATGTATCAACGAGAGAAGGAAGGCAATCAATCTTATGGAATAGGCCTAAATTCTCTTCAGTTCATGAGCTATCACTCCTCATGCCATGAAGGAGAACATCATTCCAGCATTAAACTTTGATTCATTGATTGAATAAAACTATATCAATGCATTTGCATCATGACGTTCATGTGATGGAAAAGTAAAACCAATTCCGATTCAGATTCACTTTTGTCCTACAAGAGGAAATCATACCACCTCTAACACATCACATAGGCCTTAACAACACATATAGAAAACACAACAGGAAACAAACAATAGGAACAGTCAGGCAGATACCTTTCCTACCCTTCTACCCTTCTACCCCACCCCACACCTGCCCACATGGGGAATTTTTCATAATAGTGATAGCCCCTGGGATGAATGTCCTCCATTTAATTGTCTGTTTTCTCTGACCTGATGGTCTGGAGTGGAGATCATGTGGCGTGCTTTGCGCTGTATAGTACGTTCGTTCAGTAGGTGAGGGGGATCCAATCAGTTCACTTAGTTGTTTTTTATAGTAGGCCTATAGGCTCCTCCACTGATATTTAATAACCTATACACTTTATTTTAATGCAAACTTTCAGAACATACAATGCAAAACTTGAAAGAACGTGTGATTCTCACGGCCAAGCAAAATGAGTAACACCTAGCTATTTTAAGATGAATGCACTAACTGTAAGTCGCTCTGGATAAGGGCGTCTGCGAAAACAATCAAATGTACATGTAAAATGTATCATCTGAAGAGGAAACAACGATACAATGTAGCCTAACAACATCGCTGGCAGACTACACTGATGTGAGATTAGTATCAATATAGAAGCACTGGTCCTCTTACATTTTTATTACAGCTTTCATATAATTAGGCATATCGTATGGTCTACTCTTCCCATAACAGTCACGTCAAGCATAGGGTTGCTATACAATTAAAATGTGAAAATAATATACCCTTGAGAAAACTATAAAATAGCTCCCGACTACGAAGAGATGTATAGATTTAATGTATTACATGAATGGTGACCACAGCCCTTTCGTAAATACATTTAAATCATGTTTTAATGCTCCATGTATTCAATGTATTCCATTTCAAATTTGGCTCTCAATGCTGCTTTACTTCCAGGCTATTATGACTCATCTGGCAGTTCCTTCTCTGTATGTTCCTAGTCAGTGTCCACAATACCAGGCTTCACACAAGCATATTCCAGCGGTCATCTGTCTCTGTGGGATGCTGATGGGTAAAGCATAGACAAATAAACATACTTATATATTAAACATTTGAAATGAACCTCCCTCATTCCATGCTCTGATTAAAAGTCTATTCAGACCCAGACAAACCAGTGGATAAAATTACTACTAAGATGTACATGACCTCAGGAGGAGAGAGAGAAGGATAGAGAAACATGGGAGAAAGGGGAGAGAGAGTTTTAGTGTGTGTGTGTGTGTGTGTGTGTGTGTGTGTGTGTGTGTGTGTGTGTGTGTGTGTGTGTGTGTGTGTGTCTGTGTGTGTGTGTGTGTGTGTGTGTGTGTGTGTGTGTGTGTGTGTGTGTGTGTGTGTGTGTGTGTGTGTGTCTGTGTGTGTGTGTGTGAGAGAGTTTTAGTGTGTGTGTGTGTGTGTGTGTGTGTGTGTGTGTGTGTGTGTGTGTGTGTGTGTGTGTGTGTGTGTGTGTGTGTGTGTGTGTGTGTGTGTGTGTGTCTGTGTGTCTGTGTATCTGCGTGTGTCTTGGCTGTGGGTATCAAAGGGGTGGATAGGTCTGACAGAGACAGAGCTCCTGGAAGTCCCCTCACTGGCCATGAAACTAAAGTACCCTCTCTTTCACTCTCCTTCCCTCGCATTTCTTCTCCTTCAAACTCTCCTTTTGTCTTCCTCTATTTCCCAGACACTTAACAATATGCCCTCCACTTATCCTGGCTAGGACACATGTATGACATACTGTACAGCTAAGCTTAAGTTCCTATGTCCCTGCCACTGTACAGAAATCCATTAAAACCTCGCCTTAGGCGACCGGTGATATATCTTTCTCTACCCTGTCCCTCTGCTGCCCTGCAGTCTTATAGTCCTGCTGGCCTGCTGTTGTTACAGTTGGACCTGGTAGGATCATGTGAAGGTACGGAGGCTATTGCTATACTTCCACCATGCTTTTCGCCCCTTCGCTGACCCCCTGTCCTATTGCCCTCTGCAGTTAGAGTTAAGGTTGGGGGTGTGGTGTGGTGTGTGTGTGTGTGTGTGTGTGTGTGTGTGTGTGTGTGTGTGTGTGTGTGTGTGTGTGTGTGTGTGTGTGTGTGTGTGTGTGTGTGTGTGTGTGTGCTGAGTGCCACCTGTAGGGGTCAGGGTTTCTACACGCCTCGGAACCTGTGGTTCACAGAGAAGACCAACCACACACACACACACACACACACACACACACACTCAGAAGCCACATTTACAGACATACACACCTCACATCTCACCCCACAAATGTTTAGCAAAATAAAGTAATTTAGCTTTAATCCACAGCAGCGTTTAAGCCTATAATCATAATTAAACAGTCAGTATGAACGGAACCATATCAAAGACTGACATTCTACCCTGAACTCTGTGCAGGTCTGTGCTGCTGTGCGTATGTGGCTCTGCAAAATCTCGCCATGTTGTGTTTGTGTAGTTCTGTGCAGTGCTGTGGTATAATAGAGAAATCCCAGAAGGCATGTGATTTAGAGATGACTGATACATACACACACAGGTATCATTATCTACAGATGGCCAAGGTGCATGTGAGCGCGAATGCATGTGTGTTTGTACGTGTGTGTATGTGAGAGAGAGAGAGAGAGAGAGAGAGAGAGAGAGAGAGAGAGAGAGAGAGAGAGAGTATGCATGTATGTGTGCGTGTGTGTATCTCTCTCTGTGTGTGTGTGTGTGTGTGTGTGAGTGAGTGTATGCGTAATTATGAGTGTGGTGGTGCTGAGAGAGAAACGTCTCTGTTTGGGAGAGCCATCTGTTGAGACAGACTTACACCGTTCGTCCTCACCATAATTACCATGCAGGGAACGACAGAGCAGAAAAACGACAACCACGAAAACAAGAGGGAGAGAAGGATAGATAGATGAGTGATACTTCACTGAACCACTGTCAAGTCAGACTCTATCATCTCTGATTATTAACAAACTGACAACAATAGAGAGAAGATAGTACTGTACACTCATACACACAGCTGATTATGTGGATGCTCTGATAAAGTATTCTATGAAATAGATCTTTCAGTTCCACCTGACTTATACCACACAGTGGAAAGGTTTTCTAGAGGTGGATATCAGGGCAGAGCTGGGAGATACATACATACATATGGTGCAGAGTGCATAGGCTATACATGGAATGTTTTATTCAATCCAATGATCATACCAAACATGCATCTCTCATTTTTAGGAAAAAATTAAGTTATTGCAACTAGATAATGGTTGTGCTCAAAATGTGCTTTATAAAGCCACTACTATACACTATCTAAAAGCAACCAAACAACATCACTGAAATAAGGGTTGCACTTTATCTTGACACACATATTAGACATGAGTCCTGCTATATTTCAACCTATAGCCTACATAGGTCTCAAATAGAAACAACAACATCATATCAATTCTGCTTCTGCTCTTTCTTAATACAAACAGCCACAGAAACTGTTGTCCCTGCCAGACATGCATACAGACAAGTAAACGTAGAGAGCAGTTGGTGAGAAGACAGTAAGCATAGAGGATTATTCTTGTAGAGTAATAGTAGAAATAGGAAAGGAACATGGTATAGTAAATGTCAGAGTAAGGTGGACTGACCTTTGTAAGAGAGTTTTAGCCGTGGAACATTGCTCTTTTTCTGCTGGGCTCCAAAGAGAGCCACCACCCCACACAGCAGCACCACCGTGCCACAGAGAGAGGCCATGATCCAAGGGAGAAAGAGGCCAGACAGGTCCCTGAAGCACCAGTCCTCCAGAAGACAGTAATTCACAAAACCTTACCAGAATCTGTCCTAGGTTCAGGGGTTAGGGGTCAGGGGTTCCAGAGACACAGAACCTGCAAATGGAGCAGGGGTATGGGTCAGTGTCATAAAGGGCCAGCCTAAGGAAGTCAAACAGAACTGAGCCAAACTTAACTAACTGGGACTGAACTGAGCTAAACAGGAACCACACAGCAGACTCACATCACCCCAGTGTTGGAGGTCAGAGGCAGGAGGAATCCCACCATACCGATCCCAGGGAGAGTGAGGGGAGCTGGGCTAGAGATCAGCCTTGACGTGGGTCTCTGCTCCAGCAGTTCTCCAGTGTTGACCCCTTGTATGGTTTTCTATTTTCTCTCTTCCAGCCTCCCCTCGCTTAAAGCTCTGTCTTAAGTTAGTGTAGAAAAACAGGTCCAGTATGTTCCAGTTCCTAATCCAATTAGTTTGGGAAACAGAGTCTGTACTGAGACACTCCTTCTGTAGTTCTCACAAATTCACTACACAGATCCACTATATGTCCTCAACACAGCACAGCTCAGCCTAGCCCTGTCCACACTGCACACTGCACACAGGGCAACTGAAAGCAGCTGAGGGAGCCAGCACAGCCAGAGGGGGGAGGCGGGTAGAGCACGGGAAAGTGTGAGAGAGCGAGATAGATGCGAGAGTGAAAGAGAGAGGAGGGAGAGAGAAAGAGAGAGGGAAAGAAGGAGGGCAGAGTGAGTAAGAGAGGAGCAGGAAAGCATAGAGAATAGTAGAGAGGAGTGCTTAAATTGAATGCTGTGCTGTAATTGAATGCTGTAACGGAGAGGTTGTGACTGTTTATTTTCTACAATGAGCTCTACTGTTTTACCTCAGATTGCTCTATTCCTCTACGCTTGACCTCTGCTACTCTCCTTCTCCCAATGCTCGGTTCTACCTGGGGAGACCTACCCTATCTTGATATATCTTTGACAGCAGGACTCTATCAGTACCACTACCAGGACATTAGGTCACTGGTATAATGAATAGTAGACATGTCCTTTCCAGATCAGTCAACAGTCTCAATGCTCCACAATAACCACCTGAATGAGTCCCATACAGCCTCTACAGGCCTGGCTAGCTGGACACACCACTGTTACTGTTTCACAGCCAAACACACAATTTACTGGTCAGCCTTGCAAAACAGGGCCAAGGACTTCACTGTCCTTGAAAGAGCGAGAGAGGTAGCTAATGCTATTGTAATAAGGACAGATTGCTACGGTAGTTGCAGTGGGCTGTAGGCCAGAAGCTCGGAGAATGGACTCAGCATTAGATTACTGTCCTGTGAAAACATTACCATTAGAATAAAGCTCAGGCCTTATCTGGCTTTAATCAACCATTTATCCCTTAAAACATGTTTCAGATTAGGGGATACAAATATTTCTACTTATTTACATTTTACTCTTTGTTGTGTGTAGGATTTGTTTATTGACATTACAAAGCAGTACTGTCAATGGGTAACTTCATATAGTGATATACAGCTCATTCGGAAAGTATTCAGACCCCTTCCCTTTTTCCACATTTTGTTACGTTACAGCCTTATTCTAAAATGGATTTACCTATTTTTTTCCCCTCATCAATCTACTCCATAATGACAGTGAAAATATTATTTTTTTATAAAAACATTTTCAGCCCCTTTGCTATGAGACTCGAAATTGAGCTCAGGTGCAGCCTGTTTCCATTAATCATCCTTGAGATGTTTCTACAGCTTGATTGGAGTCCACCTGTGGTAGAATCTATTGATTGGACATCATGTTGAAAGGCACACACCTGTCTATATAAGGTCACACAGTTGACAGTGCATGTCAGAGCAAAATCAATCCATGAGGTTGAAGGAATTGCCCATGGAGCTCCGAGACAGGATTACGTTGAGGCACAGATCTGGAGAAGGGTACCAAAACATTTCTGCAGCATTGAAAGTCTCCAAGAACATGGTGGCGTTCATCATTCTTAAATGGAAGAAGTTTGGAACCACCAAGACTTCCTAGAACTGGCCGCCCGACCAAACTGAGCAATAGGGGGAGAAGGGCCTTGGTCAGGGAGGTGACCAAGAACCCGATGGTCACTCTGACAGAGCTCCAGAGCTCCTCTGTGGAGATGGGAGAAACTTCCAGAAGGACAACCATCTCTGCAGTACTCCACCAATCAGGCCTTTGTGGTTGAGTGGCCTGACGGAAGCCACTCCTCAGTATAAGGCACATGACAGCCCACTTGGATTTTGCCAAAATGGACCTAAAGGACTCTCAGACCATGAGAAACAAAACTCTCTGGTCTGATGAAACCAAGATTGAACTCTTTGGCCTGAATGCCAGGCATCACGTCCGGAGGAAACCTGGCACCATCATCCCTATAGTGAAGCATGGTGGTGGCAGCATCATGTTGTGGGGATGTTTTTCAGCGGCAGGGTGAGACAAAAATCTCTGGAGAGTCCTGAAAATAGCTGTGCAGCGACGCTCCCCATACAACCTGACAGAGCTTTAGAGGATCTGCAGAGAAGAATGGGGGAAAGTCCACAAATACAGGTGGAAGGAAACCTCAATAAGCTAAAAACATGTCAGTGCTCAAACTTTATTTGTTTGGCAATACAACAGAACAAATTAAACGGAATGACATTTACTCTCACGGATGAAAGCCACGCCCCTACTCCAGTCTTCTAATCTGACCTGGTCGATCATAGCCAGTGGTGGAAAAATTACCCGATCATCATACTTGAGTAAAAGTAAAGACACCTTAATAGGAAATTACTCAAGTAAAAGTGAAAGTCACCCAGTAAAATACTACGTGAGTAAACGTTGAAAGTATTTGGCTTTAAATATACTTAGGTATCAAAAGTAAATGTAATTGCTAAAATATACTTATGTATCAAAAGTAAAAGTATATATTATTTCACATTCCTTACATTAAGCAAACCAGACACCACAATTTTCTTGTTTTTTAAATTTACGGATACCCAGGGGCACACTCCAAAACTGATTTACAATCAAAGCATTTGTGTTTAGTCAGTCCACCAGATCAGAGGCAGTAGGGATGACCAGGGATGTTCTTTGAGAAGTTTATGAATAGGAACATTTTCCTGCCCTGATAAGCATTCGAAATGTAATGAGTACTTTTGGGTGTCAGGCATAATGTATAGATTAAAAATAACATTATTTCCTTTTGGAATGTAGTAAAGTAAAAGTCAAATTTGTCAAAAATATAAATAGTAAAGTACAGATACCCAAAACAACTACTTAAGTAGTACTTTGAAGTATTTTTACTTCAGTACATTACACCACTGATCATTGCTCAATATCCCAACTAACATGTGATCTATCCACTATTTACCCATTTTTATGTACAGTATACCTTCTAGATCTATGTACAATAATTATAAACACAGAGACACTAGAAAGAAGACAAAATCAAATAATGTTAAGCTAAATCCAATGAGAAACTTTTTGACTTGTGAAACCAGCTCTAGAGTCACTCTATAGGGTCAGCGGGTCCTGACATGTCTAATGTGTCCACATCTGTTCTGACCTGTCTCACACCTCTACTTTCTTTTCCATCTCTAAACCCTTCACCTGTCATTCCTCTATCTCTCCCTCCCTCTATCTCATCCTCCCTCCTTCCTTTCTCCCTCCTCCCTTCCCTCCATCAGCGGTTGTCAGTCTTTTCTCTTCCACCTCTCGATCCCTATCCCCCCCTCTTCCACCTTTTCACATTTCTCCCTGCAGCAGTTCTAAATCAGTTTCTCTCTCTCCATCTCTGCGAGGTCCCTCTCCCTACAGTCAGACATTATAATTGATATTAATCATACTGAGATCACTTGGCAGGGCTTGCTATAATCTGCTGCCAATGCTTACTGTACTGTACCTAGAGTCAATCTGTAATGGTTAGTTAAAACTTTATTTTGACAAAAAAATGAAATCGTAAGGTAAAAGTTCAAGCTGTTATAAATGTACAAGTACTGGTATATCATTGTAGAGTTGTGTTGAGATGGTGATAAATTACTAAGCACCGTGATCCACTGCTGTGAAGTTTTTGTATTTCTGGTACCTAGAACCTAGAGTGTCACACAATGATAGATATGTATGTTCTTGACAAATAATATATTTTCATAAATGCAGCATTAAACTCTAACTTACCCTGATATTACTTAAATTAAGGACCTTTATGCCTACCAGGAAATTATTATGTGTGTGGTTGACTGCTTTGAAGTACCAGACATTTCTTTGTAGATTTCTCAGTTTCTCTTGTGAGTTCAGCGCAGGTCAAACGGTGCACTTTCTGGCTAGAGCAACATAATGTTTACTTTGCATTCAAGCCGACATGAATATCTAATAACCTATCTTTCATCAAGACTCGGTGGGATCGTGGTTACACAATCTCATCGGTGCCCAAAGCAGTCAGCTGACTGTGTGACAACAAAACTTACACTGTGTTTTTCTGAGAACTCGGTGCAGTGTTGAAGGACTCTCCTATCCAGATTTCATAGGAGATTTTATATCCAGCAAGTCATCAATGCGCAATGTCCCACTCCTCAACTGTGCTATTCGTGTGTTTCATTGTGCTTATCAGGACATCAAAGATCACAGGTTTAAACAACATTATGAAATTGATTAATCATGGTTCATGCTTAGACAGACACATACTGTATGTGTATATTGTGTGAGTGATTGGCTCCATCACAATGAAAAATGTAATAGGTGTATACAGTACATATGAAATGAATTTCTGGAAAAGTTTCCACTACAGTAGGGTATACTCCTCAGACACTTGGCGCCTGATCACATAGAGAAATATACCATGCTCTCCATATCTCTCTCTGTCTGACATATATTCCCACACTCACAGTCACACAAGGACGTTCAAAGACGTCATCTAGAACACTGTTGTTGTTATAAGAGCTCACTGAGCTGATCACATGACCTTTTGAACCCAGGTCAAATGGACAGAATCACTGTTTGGTCCATGTACACTGCTATAACGGTTACATGAGATATACATATTCCATACCAAAAGCTACCAGACACAATCAATTTGATATTATCACAATTCAAGGATTAAAGCCTTAAAACCTCTCTTGGGTAGGGGGCAGTATTTTCACCTCCGGATGAAAAGCGTGCCCAAATTAAACTGCCTGCTACTCAGGCCCATAAGCTAGGATATACATATAATTAGTAGATGTGGATAGAAAACACTCTAACGTTTTCAAAACTGTTAAAATAATGTCTGTGAGTATAACAGAACTGATATGGCAGGCAAAAATCTGAGGAAAATCCAACCAGGAGGTAGTATTATTTTGAAAGGCTGTTTTTCCATTGAAAGCCTATCCACCATACAAAGACTTCGGTTCACGATATCTATGGCTTCCTCTACATGTGGCCAATCTTTAGGCATTGTTTCAGGCTTTTAATCTGAAAAATGAGGGAGATACACCACGTTCAATGAGTGGACAGTGGAAATTTCCAGACATGAGCCAAGCGTGTGATCGGGAGCGCGCCTTTCTTGTTTCTCCTTTTCTATTGACGAAGCTTTTGTCCGGTTGAAATATTATTGATTATTTATGACAAAAACAACCTGAGGATTGAAGTTCGAATCTCATCACAACAACTTTAGAATTTTAGCTCATTAGCAACTTTTCAACTACTTATTACATATTAACTACTTTGCATGTTAGCTAACCCATCCCCTAACCCTAACCCTTTTAGCTAACCCTTCCCCTAACCCTTTAACCTAACTCCTAAACTTAACCCTAACCTCTAGCCCCTAACCCCTAGCCTAGATAACATTAGCCAGTTAGCTAACGTTAGCCACATACCCACCTAGATATAATTTGTAACCTATCATAAGTTTTGCAAGTTTGTAACATATAGTACGTTTTGGAAATTCGTAACATTGCACGTTTTACAAATTCATAACATATATAAAAAATTGTAATTCATAACATATCACATGAAATTGGTGATGGACATCCACAAATTAATACATACTACACAAAAAGTAGCATATCATACTAAATGGAGGGTTGCGAATTTACTTACATAATAATATGAAATGCTCTGAGACCAGGTTATGAAGCCAGACAGGACTATTGTTGAGGTAGATGACTGGTGAATGGCCCACTTGAGATTGATAAAACACACTTTGTGTTCTTTCCCATCTCTTGACAACTGGGATTGAAATGTAATTCCATCTAATGGAAGTTTATCAGTTTGTTAGAAAAGTAGTGATGGGTGATAGTGTAATAAATGAGCTTCAGAAAGCTACAGAGGGAAAAAAAGGGTTGTGTTTGAAATCCTTCACTGCTATCATTGACCATTCCATCCTGTTAGGGAATGTATTTAGGACAACTTAAGAGTCCTCCACTCCTCACTCTCCCACTCTCGTCACCTCTTCAACTCTTCTCCATCTCTCAAACCATATCTCCACTCATCTCATTTCATCCCTTTTCTACACCTCTCCTCCTCATGTCTTAACTCTCCCCCTCTTATCTTTCCCCTTCTCTCTACTCCTCACCCACCCATCACCCCTCCACTCCTCTCGATCTCCCTCTCTCTATCCTGTTCCATTACCCCTCTCTTCACTTTTCTCTCCATTCCTCTGCTGAATCTGACACAAATTTTCACTCTCTCTCCCCTCTCTCCTTCGCTCTCTCCTTCTCTCGGTCACAGTGTCTGATTTCATCTTTACAGCCTTGTAAACCCCAGAATATTAGCCTCCTCTGCCTTTCATTTTAGCTCCTCTACTGTTCAGAAACACACTGGATTAGATTAGTCCAGTTTGTCTTTCAGTATTCAGACAGTATCCTGTGGGTTTGTGGGATATCAGAGAGCTACTCTGTTTCAATGAGGCAAAATATAAACTGTCACATCCACTAAATAATGGTGTTAATTCAGAGAGGACTTGAAGTGGTCTGACGACCTCAAAGGACTGAAGAGCTTAAAACTCATATTTCTGGAGTGAGAGGGGGAAGGGTTTGAGTTTATTATGCAGTGGGGTGCTTGTGGTATTGTTAGGGATTGGGTGTTAGTGGAGAGGTTCTGTTGATACCCACTGGGAGTCCGGATAACCCCATCAGAGCTCACTCAGGCCTTTTCAAACAATACCACCTCCATCGCCCCACCTCATGTCCACACATGCACTCCTAACTCTCAGATCTCTCTTCCCCCACTCCACTTAAGACCTGACCCCCATCCAGACCTGCCCTGTTACCCCATCTGACTCAGAATAGGCCTTCCCCCCTTACCTCACCCTTTCTCCCCTCTCTTCCACTCTCTTCTTTTTCCTCCGCTCCACTCTCTCTCCCCTCCCTCTGTTCTCTCTCCACTCCACAGGGGTGGGCAACAAGATCTCATGGCCTGACACGGTCTGACTTCAATATACACGTTTGTCCAGGGTGGATAAACATTGAGTTTTAGGCATTCATCCGATTGGTTAACTTAAGGGTTAAGGTTTGGGATAGAGTTAAAACAGAAACAACTCAAAGGTTAAGTTTAGGCCAAGGATGTCAAACAAATTTTGCCCCGCATTCGGTTTTCATGGAGGTCTGGTGTGGTGCACTTAAAATGTATTATATTTCCTTGCCGTCAAAATGTTTAATATCATAGTCCCATATCCATCCATTTTGGAATTTTCGATGCTCCCTGACTGTGTAGCATTCATTTTTATCACTGTTAGCAAGCTGGACAGAGTGAAGAGACTATAAATATACTGTAGGTAATTTTTACACAGTTTCAATTTGGATTTAGTAATTTCAATGTCAAATCTCAGTTTGACATTAATTCCAATTGGTTAAAGGTTTGGGATAGGGTTAAAACCAAAATAATAAAAATGAGTGCCTAGCAATGAGATTGAACCCGTGGATTCATCTGTGATTTGTCAGGGAAGCCTTCCGTTTCTGATGTCTACCGGATTCCTGTTGTCTAACTGGCAGGTTTAGCAGAATTAATGACAGATCCTTGAATTAATTGAAATACATCTGAATAACATTTGATTGGAGATGAGTTTGTGTGTGTGTGTGTGTATATTTGTGTGTGTGTGTGTGTGTGTGTGTGTGTGATATACCTGAGAAGAAACATATTATCAGGTATGAAGGTAAGGTAACAATGTTTTAATAATTCAACAGCTCTCTAGCGGGGATATCCTCCGGGCCATAACCCTCCCAGGCAACCAGGCACTGGAAACTGCTGCCCCGTGGTCGAACACTCAGGAGGTGTCTCACCGTGTACGCCAGATGGCCATCGATGACACAGGCAGGAGGGCTGGGCCTGGAAACAGAAGACAAAGGGCTGTGAGACACAGGCTTAATCCTAGACACATGGAAAGTAGGAAGAATACGGAGGACGAACAGCAGTGGGGCGAATGACTCTAGAGACGGGGAACAGGCCGATGAAATGGGGGGAAAGTTTAAGGGACTTCACGTGGAGGGGCAGGTCCCGGGTGGAGAGCCATACCTTCTGCCCGAGCCGATAGCGTAGAGCAGGGGTACGGTGGCGATCCGCTTGTCGCCTATACCTGGAAGTGGTCTTCAACAGAGCGGCCCAGGCTCTCTTCCAGGTATGGCGACAGCGGCGGATGGACATCTGGGCGGAGGGATTGCTGACTTCCTGTTCTTGCTTGGGGAAAGAGCGGAGGCTGTTATACCAGGGAACGCTCAAAGGGCGAGAAACCCATGGCAGAGCAAGGAAGGGTGTTGCGAGCGTACTCAACCCATACCAGTTGCTGACTAAAGGTGGTAGGGTTGGCGGAGACTAGGCAGCGAAGAGTCGTGTCTAAGTCCTGGTTGGCTCGCTCTGACTGGCCGTTGGACTGGGGGTGGAATCCGGAGGACAGGCTGGCTGACGACCCAATGAGCGTGCGGAACGCCTTCCAGAACCGGGACGAGAACTGCGGACCCCGGTCGGAGACCATGTCCACCGGGAGCCCGTGGATCCGGAAGACGTGCTGCACCGTAAGCTGGGCCATCTCCTTAGCCGAGGGTAGTTTGGGGAGAGAAATGAACTGGGCGGCTTTGGAAAACCGGTCAACCACAGTCAGGATGGCAGTGTTGCCCTCAGATGGGGGGAGACCCGTGATGAAATGCAGGGATATATGGGACCAGGGACGGTGAGGAACAGGCAGTGGTTGGAAAAGACCAGAGCTTGCCGAGGAGTCTTGTTCTGTGCGCAGACCGTACATGCGACGAGAAACATGGCAACATCCGGAAACATAGTAGGCCACCAAAAGTGTTGTCGCACGAAGGCCAGGGTCTGACGAGAGCCCGGGTGACAGGCAAGTCTGGAGGAACGGGCCACTCCAGGACCACAGAGCAGACAGTGACAGGCACAAACATTCGGTTATCTGGGCCCCGCCAGGGTTTGGCTGTGACCGCTGCGCCTCCCAGACCTGTTTTCTTATACCCCAGCTGAGTGCCTTCACCAGGCATGAGGTGGGAAGGATGGTCTCGGTGTCCGGGGTGGTAACCGTGGGGTTATAGCGGCGAGACAGGGCATCCGGCTTGACGTTCTTGGACACCGACCGGTAGGAGAGGGAAAAGTTGAACTGGGTAAACAGCAGGGCCCATCTCGCTTACCTGGAGTTGAGGAGCTTGGTGCTGCGGAGATACTCCAGGATTTTGTGGTCGGTCCACACAATGAATGGATGTTACGCCACTTCTAGCCAGTGTCTCCATTCCTACAACGCCATCTTCACCGCGAGAAGCACTTGATTCCCAACATCGTAGTTCCTCTCCGTGGTGCTGAGGCGGTGGGAGAAGAAGGCGCAGGGATGCAGCTTAACCCTGGACGTAGGCTGAGGCCAATCCACCACCGCTCTCACCTTCTCGAGATCAATCTGGACACTCCCAGCAGAGGTGATGTGGCCCAGAAAGGGAATGGTGGAGCAATGGAACTCACACTTTTCTGCCTTAACAAACAACTTGTTATCCAGAAGGCATTGCAAAACCTGTCGGACGTGGAGCACGTGTTCATCGGGGTAGCGGGAGAAGACGAGGATGTCATCAATGTAGACAAAGACAAACCGGTCAGCATGTCGTGGAGAACATCATTCACCAGAGCCTGGAACACGGCAAGGGCATTGTTGAGGCCAAAGGGCATGACCAGATATTCGTAGTGACCGCTGGCCGTGTTGAAGGCGGTCTTTCACTCGCCCCCTTCTCGTATCCGCACCAGGTGGTAGGCATTTCGTAGATCCAGCTTGGGGAAAACAGTGGCCGCATGGAGCGGCTCGAAAGACGAGGAAATGAGTGGTAGCGGATAACGGTTCTTCACAGTAATGTCATTGAGTCCCCGATAGTCAATGCATGGTCTTGTCCTTTTTCTCCACGAAGAAGAAACCTGCGCCAGCGAGAGAGGAAGAGGGACAGATAAATCCTGTAGCTAGGGAGTCACCAATGTAGGTCTCCATAGCCTTGGTTTCTGGTCCAGACAGAGAGTACAGATGTCCCCGGGGCAGCGTGGTGCTAGGGAGAAAGGCAATCCCGCAGTCATAGTGGTGGTGCGGCGGAAGGGACTTGCTGAACACCTCCCGGAGGTCCTGGTACTCTGCGGGAATGGCAGAGAGGTCCGGGGCAACTTCCGAGCCCCCATAAAGACGTCCCGGGACAGGTTGCGCCGACTTCAGACAATGGGAATGGCAGAACGGACTCCAACCCATGATAGCACCCGTAGACCAGTTGTTGAGGGGATTGTATCGCTGGAGCCAGGAGAATCCCAAAACCATGGGAATCTGGGTGGACTTGATGAGCAGGAATTGAATAGTCTCGCTGTGATTCCCTGACACACGTAGGTTGATGGGAGTGGTGTTATGGGTGGCCCGACCTATAGAGCGCCCATCCAGCACGCTAATATCCATGGGAATGGAGAGGGGCTGAGTGGGTATGTTCAGCTCGGAAGCCAGTGTGGTGTCCAAAAAGCTCTCATCGACCCCTGAGTCAATAAGGACCCAAAGACATTTGGACTTGTTTCCCCACAGCAGAATAACATGAAAAGGTGTGTGAGAAAGGGAAGCAGAGAACTTCTCCATATGGCCCACCAGAGTACTCGCTCCTACCGGTGAGCCTGGTCTTTTACCGGGCAAGAGGACACAAAATGACAAAAAGTCTCGCAATACAGACAGCTCCTTGTGTTGATCCTGTGTTGCCGTTCCGCTGGCGACAGCCCAGCTCTGCCTAGTTGCATAGGCTCGGGAAACAGTGCCTCGGCCGTCTTCGGTGACTCTCGAGGAAGGTCAGGAACCCTCGTGTGCTCTCGCCAACGGGACCGCCGGGGACTTCTGGGATGACACGGAGGTGAGGTGGAATCCCTGGACGTGCGAGCAAAAGCAAATTTCCTCTTCATCCGTCGTTCGTTGCGGATGGTCAAAGCGATGAGGGAGTCAAGATCCATGGGTAACTCCCGAGCAGCAAGCTCGTCCTTAACCTCCTCTGAGATGCCATGCAGGAACATGTCGAACAGTGCTTCCTGGTTCCACAAACTCTCCGCTGCCAACGTGCAGAAATACACCACATAGTCGGCCACTCTGCGGGCGTCCTGCTGGAGCTGGATTAGCTTCCGGGCAGCTTCTCTCCCAGAGAACGCGGCATCAAAACCTTCCTCACCTCTCCCACGAACCCCTCCAGATTCACGAACAGGGCCGGCTGTTGTTCCAATACGGTGGTAGCCCAGGTGAGAGCCCTCCCAGACATCAGCGTGATGAGGTAGGCTATCTTGGAGTGATCCGAGGGGAAGGAGGGGGGCTGAAGCTCGAAAATGATGGCACAACGCCCGACATGTGTTCGGCTCTCCATTAAAGCATTCCGGGGGAGGTAACAGGGCTCCCGGGAAGGTGGGGTGGCCGGTGGGGCAGCGCTGCTAACCGATGAGTTGCTGAGGTTTGATGGGTTTACCACCGTGGCAGGCTGTGCCCCAAACAACCCACGGAATAGCTCCAGCAGCATGTCCAACACCCGGTCTAGGCACTCAGCCAACGTTTGGACCCCCTCCATAAGACCACAAATAAGTTCCTTGTGCCTACCAATGGAGGCTCCTTGGAAGGAGATGGCGTTGCGCAGCTGGCCCTGGTCTGCTGGGTCAGTCTTGGGCAGTTCGTACTATCAGGTATGAAGGTAAGACCCAGATGCAGACAACGTCGTATTAACAATGGTTTAATAATCCAACAGTGGCAGGCAATAGACAGGTCAAGGCAGGCAGGGGTCAGTAAACCAGAGGTGGGGCAACGGTACCGGACGGCAGGCAGGCTCAGGGTCAGGGTAAGCAGAGGTCAATAATCCAGAGGTGGGGCAAAGGTACAGGTCGGCAGGCAGTGTCAGGGTCAGGCAGAGTGGTCAGGCAGGTGGGCTCAGAGTCAGGACAGGCAAGGGTCAAAGTCTGGAGTCTGAAAAAAGAGAGACTGGGAAAAGCAGGAGCTGAGACACAACAACGCTGGTTGACTTGACAAACAAGACGAACTGGCAACAGACAAACAGCGAACACAGGTGTAAATACACAGGGGATAATGGGGAAGATGGGCGACACCTGGATGGGGGTGGAGACAATCACAAAGACAGGTGAAACAGATCAGGGCGTGACACATATGAAATAGAGACACAGTCTCTCCCGTTTCCACGGATATTGAGTTGCCTATCACGATGAAACGGAAGCTTTGGGGGTGGTGAATGGGCAGAAATACCATGGCTCTGGATCTGAAAGTCGTGTATTAAATAGACAGATTAGTCCATGTAGTATTTATAAAACAAAAACTGGGGACAGTGTTCTGTCCTCGACATCCACTTAGCCCCACCCTATCCACCCTATCTGTCCATGCAGCCTGGGATGTAATGGAGCATAAAACACATAAATGCTGTTTATGAACCTGTTACAAACGCTTAAGCTAAATTAGCATTGGTAGCATTAGAGTTTACATTACTCTCTGCCAGTCATCTAAACCAGCGTTTAACATTCTAGCCACTAAATCCCTGGTGGAAGTCCCACCCTTACTCTGCAGGATTAGTAAACTAAAACACATATAGACCTTCACTCTATGATTCAATACATTCCAGTAAAGTGATATACTATACAGTAAGCCTACCCGTCAGTAGGGAATAGCCTATAGGATTCCTGTTCTCTGACTGGCAGGTTTAGCAGAGCTCTGAGGGTCGCTGTTCTCAGCCTGTTCTTTCTCCACATGAATTTATCATCTGCCATGAATATTTCACTGTGAGTCTACCTGAGTTACACAACCACAAGGATTCACATTGCCCCATGTCTATCTACACAGAGATTACATGAACTGGGATAGGGACATTTACATTTTACCACCGCCGCTCCAAGTTGCCTTGGCTCTGCTGTTGGAGGTTAAGCTCAGGTTTGTTCAATATAATTTACTGTAACATCCTTATCTATCCCCAGAACCACACAGAAATCTAAATATATGTTGTTTAACCAATAAACATAGCTTTTTGGATTATGTTTTTAGGCCTGCTCCTATATGTATAACACACAGATCTGATTGGGCATCATTGGTGTATGTGTGTGTGTTCTGTGGCATTATGTAAGACCAAGAGAAATAGGAACTGAGACTGCCACTTGGTCAGCAGTCTTGTTATGTACTGAGCCTTGTAAGCTCTTGGCACTCTGTCCTCCATAGTGAACCAGAGTCCTGCTAACAGTCAGTCAGATAGATGTACTTTCCAGACAGGGCTTTTCTCTATCACTGTGAATATGCAGCTGTTGTAAACTATCCAGATCCTTAGAAGGCTTCCATGCTATCATGAGACACACCAGACTGACAGGACAGCTTTAGACCTACACCATTATACCGTCTCTGTCCAAGTAACTTCTTAATGCATTCACTTCACTTGAATGTTAGGGTGATCGATCATGAATTGTACAGTTATGTTATTGTTATCAACCATAACATTCGTGTTATCTTTTTCCTCCGAAGGGAATTGTCCTGCCTCACACCTGTTAGTGTCTGATCATGATGAAGTCTATCCCAGACTGCAGACAGTCCTTTCAGCCAGGCCAGATAACCTCTGTTTAGACTTGATACAGTAAAACCTCTGTATGATGCTTATCAACATTGATTCATTGTTCATTCCTAATGGTTAATACATGAACAATCTGATTATGATTCTGTCCTAGCAGAGAAGCCAGGGGCATTGCAATTGTTCTCTAAATGTATTCACCATTCCTGGA